>NW_005842088.1:766420-781336 GCF_000455745.1 Alligator sinensis | reverse complement strand
AGGAATGATGATGGCACAAATGGGGCACATAGTTCTTGGGGGTGAGAGCAGGAGGGGAGTGGGGGCTTGTAGAAACCTCTGTCATGACATTCATTACTAAGGAAAACAAATGTTCTGTTGAAAAGACCCTGAATGTGACCTTACTTCTTACATTCAGACTGCTGTTATTTATTCTTCCAATAACTGGTTTTGTTGTTAGGAGAAACAGGCATGTTGTAGACTTCTTGCTTTGTAAAGCTGTTTGAAAGTCATCAGTGATGTAGGTTTGTGATATTTTTAATGTACTAAAAGTAAACTAAACTTTTGCTAAATCTTTTCTGAAAATGGATCTTTGGAGGTACAGAAAATATTTCCTGTGACCTTTTATTTAACATGGTTCAAAAAAGGTTTGGAGCTCTAAAATGAAGTCATGCCTCCATGAGGTATATCTAACTGACCACATGCCTGGATAATCAGTATATTTAAAGATCCAGTTTTGGTTTCTGATTTTATTCATGTTCTCTATTTCTATGGCGCTAAATTAGAAACACAACACTGTCTGGAAAACAGTTTGTGTAAGTTTATTTTGAAAGTCGCTGTGTATAATTGAGTAAGAACACGCTGTTTAATTAACAATGAAAAGCACAAATAACAAAAAAAATGTTTTAATGAAAGTTTCTATGAGCAGGTTTGTGTTGTCATTTACAGCTGACAATTCTTCACAAGAGATGTGCAACCAGGAAGCAGGCACAGGAAGCATAAACAGAAGACAGCAGAGCACAGATTTCAGAGGACAGTATGAACAGGATGTGCATTCCAGTTAAGTTTCTTTTAAAGGAATCCTAGAATTTCTCCCTCCCCCCAGTGTTTATTCATTAGAGTTTGTTTGATGCTGACAATATGCATGGTACCTCTGAAATTACTTTTGAAACAGTGTGGCTAGATTTGAAAGCAGACTCTCTAGCAACATTAGAGGAACCAAATCCTGGGATTCTTACTGAAATCAAGTTCCAGTTCAGTTTATTCAACTTCCCCAAAAGCAGATAGTTAGGTAGTCAACGTTAGAGAAAATTAAAGCTTAACTTTCTATAGGGAACTTTTCTATACTAGATTTTCAAAATTCAGTTAGCAAAATTGGCTCCCATGTTGCATGGGAATTTTGCCTGAGGAAGGACAAAGCTAAACTACAACAATATTTGAGCTCCTTATTGCAGTAGCCAAACTATTCCCAGCTGTTACTTCAGTGACTTCAACTGAACTGGAACACAGCAAGGAGTGGTGATGTAAAAGGAACAGTATTTGGCCTTATATTGCTATAAGAACCCAAGCACTGAAGGAAATAATTGTAAATGTTATTCAACTAAAACAAATTTACAAAATCAGACAACAACCCTCCCACTCCCCCCCTCAGCCTCTCCCCACAAAAAAAATCATTAACATTTATCTTCGGAGTTCATCAGAATTGTAACTTTTTTTTTGGTAAAGCTTGACAGCACCACACACAACAACCTTGCCTGACCAAAAAAAAAGAAAAAAAGAAAAAGAAAGGTGGGGGATGGAGGGGAAGGAATGCCACAGAGACTACTGAGCTGGCAGGAGACCACCTCCTGAAATGACAGGGCTTTCAGAAAATATTTCCATTTTTTTGCTCACATAGCAATAACTTTGAGAAGAAATTGCTATATTTATCACCCTGATTATTTATTTTTAAATCCTGGAATTTTTTAGAGTAATTTCTGTCAGAATTTGTTCGTGAATTTACTGACAGCAACTAATGCTGATTATATTGTAATGTATGCAAAGAAAATGCTAATTAGGACTTTGTAAATGAAAACCGCTATGTTCTCAATGTGCTCTTCATCTTTCTTTTTCTTCCCCCTCCCCCCAGAAAACAAGTAACTAAAAACATTAAGCTTCAACTCACGCTCATCCTGACCATAAAACTGGTTCTTTGAAAGAGATTTTACTGCTACCTTCTTTGTCTGAGGCCTAACCACAAAGTAATTTGGGGATGTAGTGAAACTTCAGCATTGTAACCCTAAGTGCAATATACTTCAAGGATCTTTGTATTTACTTATGGTTTCACTGAACAGAGGCAGCTCAGGAAGCAAGTGCTGAGTACTTCAACAGGCCCTTCTAGGGCAGCCATTAAAAATGGCAAAGTGAAAATGCACAGTACAAAATCCTCCTTTAGGGACAGTTGTCTTGACAATCCACAGAGCAGTGAAGCTGTACTAAAACATACTGCCAATCAGAGAGATTGCACTGTAGAATAAATACAGCATAAGCTTACAGCCAGCTGTACTTGCTAGCATACTGATATCTGTCTTGAAAGACTCATGAAAATTAACCAGCTCAGCTACCAAATCTGTATAGCACTTGATAGAAAGAAGATACATAACAAATTATTTTGTTTTTATTAAAGAAATGGTTATGCCTAAAATCCGGTGATATTTTCTAACCCAACAAAAGTAAATGCCCCTGCCAGGTTAAGTGACAGGGTATATTTTGCAAGCCTTCAAAAAGAGATCTCTATTTTACCTAAATCCTTGCCTTCCAAATATAAATATTTACTCCCAGCAGCCGCAAGAATAGTGCTAGTAGTCCTGTTTTACAGCTGTAGAAGGAAAACGTTTCTTGGGAGTCACTTTGTGTCACAGACTATTTGTCAACTCTGAATGAGGCTGAACATGGGAAAGGGAGGATAGCACTCCAGATGGCAGGCTGGGCCTATATATGTGGGCTGCTGGAAGGGCAAAGCCCTGGGTAGCTGAACATATCCTGTGATGGGGGTCACACATGCCCAGAGCCATTACACAGCAGTCATAAATAATTGACAGTTACTATACATGGAAAAGAGTACCCTCTCAGAATTCAGGCAGTTTCTTCCTGCAGCCTGCAGGAAGATTTTTGAAGTAGCTTGTAGAAAGCATAGAAGGAAAGGTGTTTTTCCCGTTAAAATATTTGATGGGGCTGAGAACAGATTTCTATTCCTGTTCTAAAACAAATAATGCTTTCCTACCTTGTGGGGTATCACAAAGCTTGTAGGGTAGCAAAGGGTCTGGTGATGAACATTATAGACAAGTATGTTAATTAAGGAAGAAACATCAAGTTTGCCTTTTTAATTCAGCATTTAAAAGGAAACATTGCATTTCAAAATGCTTATATATTTTTTTTCAAACATTTCCCGTATAGGTTTTATTTGATCTCATGCACATGTAAATTTAGCTTGATACCATCTTTCATCCCTATTTAGTAAACCACCAGAACTGTATGAGGTAAAACAGTAGGAAATTCATTGTAATGATTTGCTCTGAGCATCTTCTCTCTGTAGTGGATCCAGGAATGGGGCAAGGAGGATGCACCTCATACACTTTGACTGTGCTGTGCTGCACATGTGCCATGAGCTCTGAGCTCACTGCCTAGTTGGCACTGGCTCCTACCAGAGAGTTCACCAGCTGACTGGGGCAGCGTCTCTGGCTATGCACAGATCCAGAGTCCAGGAAGTTAACGCTGCTGCTGTTTGCTCTCCTCTCTCTCATTGAATTCAGCAGCAGGGGAAAGGAGGGGAAAAGTAGAAGTGGCAGCACTCACTATCTGGGCTCTGGAGCTGCATGAGAGCAGGAGCTGCAGCCAGAACCTGCATGGAAAGCTCATATGACACAGTACAAGGGGGTTGTGCGACTGCATCACTAACCCCTCTGGACCCACCCTTGTTTTCTCTATATGCCTGCTCTTTAAATTCATATAAACAGCAACTAACTGCTTTGTGACAAGAGGGAACTGAGCGGTCTGCAACAAATTAAGCAGGTTTACATGCTTGTGGAAACATTTGACATGGTCTCTGGATAAAACCAGAATTCAGGGACCCAAGTGAGTAACTCTAGATACAGTCATTACACATACACTTAAGTGAACAGAAACTTGTTTAAACCTGTAACAGAACAGATATTCAGTGCATGTTAACCGGTTTGAAAATGGCTGAAACCTGTTTCAGATAAACCTGGTTAAATGTAATATCCGACTTAACTCATTTGGGTCAAACCAGTTTATGCAATGTCTATCCCAGACCCCCTTCCTGGTTTAAATTAAATCATAGTCTCCCAGCATCCCAGATGTTTTGCAACTCTAGGCAGGGCTCTGCTCTCTGCTCCAGCCCAGTACAACTGGACCTGCCTTACACAGACACCTCTCAGCATAAAACATGCTGTGCTGTTGGAGATTGGACAAAGGCAAACAGGAGTGTTGGCTTAGGGCTTTTTGGAGCTAATCACCAGGTAGCTGCTAATGTCCCTCCCACCCTTCCTTGGAAAAAGTTGTTTAAGAACTTGAGCCAATGAGAGAGGCTGTTGTTTTGCTGATGGGGTGATAAATGCTAACAACTCCCTGTGTAAGTCCTTGCTGTGCAACTCAATGCTCTGTTATCGGGGGGGGGGGGGGGGGGGGGGGGGAGGAACCCCACCCTAATCAAGGCATCATGCTGGGGCCTGGCCATGCCCCACCTCAGCACAGCTCTGTTGAAATTATAGCAAGGGAGAGCATCAGGAGTTTGGTGAACAACTATTCACCAGAGTGCCCCAGGGGGAAACGAGGAGCAATGGTCATAAACTCCTAGAAGAAGGTTTCCCCGTTGGATACAAGGAAAAACTTCTTCACGGTTTGTGTGACCAGACTCTGAAATAGACTCCCAGCAGGGATGGTGCAGACACCTACCCTGGAGATCTTCAAAAGGGGACTGAACACACACCTTTCTGAGGTTATTTGACCCCAACATTCTTTCCTGCCCAGAGCAGGGGGGCTGAACCCGATGATCTCACAAGGTCCCTTCCAGCCCTAAACTTCTGTGAATCTTCTGTAAACTAGGGCTGTTTAGTCTGGAGACTAGAAGACTAAGGGGGGATTTGATAAAAGTCTTCAAATACCTGAAGGGCAATTCTAGAGAGAAAGGATGGAGATTGGCTTTTCTCTGGGGCCACATGGGATAGGACTATGAGCAATAGCTTCAAGTTGAAGAAGGGCAAATTCTGGTTAACTATGAGGGTTGTTGTACATTGGAACAAGCCACCTAGAAAACATGTAGAATCTATACCTTTGGAAATTTTCAAAAGCACATTGGACAGATCCCCGGCTGGGATGAACCTGCCTTGAGCAGGGGGCTGGACTAGATGGCCTGATGAGGTCCCTTCCAGTCCTACTCTCCTATGATCCTATCGTAATATATACAAAGGGTCCTTCACAAGGAACATGAAAAGAATTGTAAAGGTAGTAGTGAATCTTTAGTGATAATGGACTCAATTCTGATTTTAGGTATAACCAGGTAACACTAGAGAAGCTTTTATGAAGTCAAAGTAATTAATCCAATGTAGCTACAGGGAATCTTTGCTGTGGAATACATTTATAGCTAAAATTTAATCAAAGTAGTAATCTGGGCCTACAGTACTTTAAATGCAATTAAGATAAGCATTTGGCCGCCTGTATTCTCTCTCTCACACACACACACACACACAGCTGTTCAATCTGTTCTTGAAGAACAGATCTGTTTTTTCCTGGTTGTATGACAAGAATATGATACCAGAGGAGGTGTAGTCCCTGAATTGAAATGAAGAGAGTACAGCTCTCTCAAAAGTTTTGCCTGATGGGGCATTTAGTTGTCTTAAAGAAATAAAGTGCCTTATTTTATTGGTCAGCCACTGGCATATTTGCTTGGGCAAGCTTATGCTTGTTTGATGTTTAATAATAAAAATATTTATGTTGTCAAATTTTGAGAACTACAGCTTAGAGAACTGGCCTCAAGGCTCCCAAGTCAGGTCTCTTACTAAACTACACTAATTTTTGCTAGTTATGTCTCCAATATCATTTAAACCTGAAACAAATGTACTGTCTTACTACTAGCTTTGTATCTCATATTGTCATTTTTCTAACACATTTTTGATTAATTAATACACATGGAGTTCTGAAAAAGAACAAAATGTAGTTAGCTAGCATTTCAGAACCGCTTGTTTTTGTTTTGCATTAGGTTTAAAAAACCCCCAAAAGAACAGTACAATCTTGAAAAATGAGATATACTTTGACTTAGCTAGCTTTGGAAAAACAGACAAAATCCAATACAGTATTCCTATTTTTAAACACATAGTAAACTACAAAATTAACCTTTATCGGTTAAAGAAATAGAATGCATCTATTATTCTCCCTGTTCCATGCCGCACTTTGTTCTGGAATCATAGAAGAAGGAATGGAATTGAAAAAAACTTTAGTGGCAAGGTTACATTCTGCAAAACTAAAACCTTAGCAGGGTCTCAGTCCAGATACCATTTTACCCTGATCTCTGAAGCTCAGTATGACTCCCCATGTTCTTTACAAATCTTAACTTGCACCAGTGACAGCTTTGTTGAAATACGACGTTTACTCTTGAACAATGTGAATGCCTGGACATAGAGTTTGGGTAAAGTGTAGTGGCCAGAAGAGGGACAAGCCCTAATGTCTCCAAAAATAACTATAGTCTTCTAGCAACAAAGGGCTGCAAGGGACCTCCTGGGCCATTGAGTCTAGTCCCCTGCATTGAAGCATCTGGTGATGAAGATGCTGTAACACTGTCAGATAACTGTATGACTATTATTTGAAATTCAAGGAGGTACATCAGGGGATCTGTAGCTGACAGCATCTTTCTGTAGGGAGGTTCAACAAACAAATCTGAAATTAATAGTAAATCTTGTAAAACAATGCAACAGAACAATGCCAACCCCATCTATTATTTGGCACGTGTATTGTGACTTTAAAAGTTGATGGACATAAATGAATAAACTGGTCTAATTTTAAAGAATTATGGAATTTGTTTATTAAAAAACAGTAAGAAAATATGACCATATGTCTTTCTGCTTGTGGCACTTATGATACTCCCAGTGCCACATTGTCTAATTATTAATTTATTATGGCAAATGTTAAAAAGAGATCTATTATAAGTGGAATTGAATTTCTTCATAAGAGGATTCTCCATTCCTTTTTCTGGCACAAGAAGTAAATCTTACATTAAATCTGCCACGCTTCCAAAGATGTACTTATTTTGGAGTAAAGTTTGCTGCAATGACTTTCTGGTAATTCCCTCCTAGAGAATGACACATCTCAAGCAACCACAGGATTGGCTGCGCTAAAGCAAGATTGCAGAAAAGTAGGGAAAATACAGTCAGAGACTGTACCTATGAGTGATGATTCAGTCTGGAAAACTGTGCGCCAATCCACCCATCATGATGTGAATGGAACTAGTCAGGACCGAGCATTACTCAAGTGCTGTTATGCCATGTTAAAGGACAGGGAAGGGATAGGGTAATTTTATTGGGATTTTGCATTTTATTGAAACTGTAGTCATTCACATCACTTTGCTTACACTAATCTGGATGCCTAAAAAAGGGGAGAGAAGGAGAGTTAGCCAGGGGGCTTTTAGTTTCAGTTATTTCAAACAGAATGGACAGCTTTTGATTAGTTTCTTCTTCAAGCAAGGTTAATCATAGTACCAGCGGCAAACCATATTTTTGGAGGTCTCAAAACAGACCTCCAAAAAAGGCAGGCTCTCTCCAAAACAAAACATCACCTTTTTTTTTTCTTTTTCTTTGAGAGGAAGTGATTTTGTCCCAGCTTAAATCAACGAAAAAAAACGTGTCTTTGATGCATTCTTTAACGTGCAATTTTATGATGAGAGAACAAAAAGGGTGTTCCTTTAATATCTAATGTTAATAAACTTTTCCAAACTAAATACAGTGATCAAAGTAAAATTTCTAGTACTGCAAAGATTACATGAAAGCACCTTCTGATGTTTATGCATGTGCTCCTGTTAGAATGCTGAGCAAGGGGAAAACCACAGGAACTTAGCTGCAAGCACCACTACCATTCATTAAAAAGCAGTTCATAACCAGCATGAGAGGACAAATATCCTTTTGAAATAGGCTGGCACTTCACAGGAATTATTATTTTCACATATTTATCTGGACACATCTATACGTACAAATGGGTGCACACACGTGGGAGTGTGAAACAGAAAGAGAAAATGAATGCAATGTGTTTAATACTAGAGCCTATCAAACAACTTGTATTTTGAGAAGGGGAAAGTCATCCTCTGATACTATGTGACAAATCCTTAAATGAAGCTCTTCCTTGTGAGGTATAATAAGGTAATATTATGCATAGTTGGAATTTTTAGTACAACTGAGGACTGGTTAATATATATAGTATGTTACAGTACCTGAGTGGATCAGTAGAGATGCTGCTTCTTGTTTCCAACGAAGTCCTGAGATAGTAGCAAAAGAATAAAGTTACAAAATATTAAAACTATGATTTGACAAAATGTTAAAAAACATAAATCAGAAAATGTTTGAAAACTCTTGGTTTTTTCCTTTGGCTTTGATTGATATTTTCATGGCATCTATAACTATATACATGAAAAAAGAAATGATGGATTTATATAGGAAAATAAATAAGAACTAATTCTGACAAATACAATGGCATACACTGAAGAAATGTATAAAGATAGGTAAATTTTTTTATTATATTGTTATACTAGTTATATTGTATTGATATTTCAGTAGCATAAAAGCACAGCTAGAAGGCTTGTGAAATATGCAATATAAGCACTTGAAATTCATATATGCACATAAATTTCCATTTCGCTACATCTGGCTGAAAATACAATTGTTGGAGGCAACCCTTTAAATCTTTTGTTTTTGTCAAAATTTCCCACCAAAAACAAGTTTTAAAAGGAGATATTGACATGGAAACCAAAACAGTGCTTTGGTATTTGCAAACAAGTTTTCAAAATATTTTCATTTCTGAAAACTAAGAACATTTTTAACCATACATCAAAATGTTAAGCAACAACAAAACTTGGTCTCTAGGTTTTCATTAAAGATAGGGTGAGGTAAACTAATTTTTTTGCAAATATTGATTTCAGTGAAAAATATTTCCATTGAAATTATTTTTGATGAACATTTCAATCAGCTCTACTTTTTCCACCAACTATGGTAGACAGAGGAACCTTTATTAGCCAGTTGTCTTTAATACATAGCATACTATTGTTCTATGTCTTCCAGCTATCCATAAATTTTTACTAGACCTAGCATTTCAAAAGACTACCCTCTACTTTTTGGATGATTGCTGAGCTATTAGCAGTGAAAGTTAGAGCTCATACATGCACCAGTAATAATAGCTTAGATTCTTAGAAGAGAAGACACTAATGGACACATATACAACATAATTTCTAATTTAGCGTAAGTGGTTAAACCTTTGTCAGCCTCAAAAATTGCATAAAGATGAATCAAAACATATGTTCTTCTCAGAGGTCACAATATTCTCTGTACTACATATCTGAGTTACCCTGTTAAATTAAATGTTTGGATGTAAATGTTTTTACTGAACTTAAAACATCCTACCAGCAAACAGCAAAATTAAGGCCAAGTTTTAAGCCTACGCACAGATTTTATTCCTATTCTCTCAGTTTTAGACTTGCCCATGTGTGGAAGTCCCAGTGGTACACAGGAGAACTTAGAAAAGAGCAGATAAAGAACGGGTCACAATGTGAATTAACTAATTATATTAATAAACAAGTAGAACTGGGTCATGCTGTTTGCTTGTGTATGCTGACAGGGGAATAGCTCCTTTCATTCTCAACCTGTCCACTGTGCAAACATATCACAGCTACAGAAAACAAGAGCACACGCTAAATCTTTTTTACTACATTCCACTCAGACATTCTGCTTTCCTATGCGGATTGCTACTACAGATAAAAGGAGGGCATTTTGCCCCAAAGGCAGCCCTAATCATGTATTTGCTGGCTTTTCAAACTTTGTGTCAAAATGTTATTATTTTTATTGGAACAGTCAACACTTGCCAATTGCTTTAGGTAACCAAATAGCTTTACCTCAGCATTGGTAGTCTTCTAGCTCTTCCCTATAAGTAAGGTGTAAGGTTTAGGGTTAGGTTACTGCAAGTACGAAGGTAATCTTAGCTATTTATCCAAGTTTCAATTAGCACATTTTATAGATAACACCAAAGTATTAATTATTTGTGTGCGCTATTGATGAGTAAGGAGCTTGCATTTAATTCATTTTAAAATGTAATTTAGTGATGGTGGGCAGAGAAAACAGCATGCAAATCTTTACAGGTTGTTATAAAACATTATCCCAACAATCATAATAGCTGCTTCATGTATTTTAAAATTGTGTTTAACTGTTTAATTTATTCTTATCCATTTATATGCCAGTAATTTATAACAGTCAAGCTGCCCAAGATAAACTTTCAATTGTACAAGTAGGATTTATAAAAGCATAATTCAAATGGCATTAATTACATTGTATTTACGAGGGTTTGCTATAAATTGATTGCACTTTCTCAATTTCAAACCTGAGTCTGTTAATATACTAATAGTAACAATATGGACTTCTGGGGGAAGGGAAGGAAAAACATATCAGCAGAATGAATATGAAATTCAGCTCTGCGGGGAGCAAACCATATAGTCCAAGTGGCTTTTAACTACATAACATACATGGTATTAAAATGGCTTTTTAAGAGCTTTTTCCACCCCATAATTTGTTTGCTTTCAGCACAGTCCAGGATTGTGAATAGTAATGAATTTTGAGGAGGTGGCTTACATATGTCTGCCTGGTGGTTCTTTGTTAGTTTGACAATTAAAAGGGTGAACTGAATTTCCTTGTAATTAAGTTTACTACTTAACACAGTCTTCACGTGGAAGCATTAGTCTGCTCTGTCAATATGATGGTCTTATTTTTCTCAGAATATTTTAAAATTTGTATTAACAGTTTTGGCCCCACTTACTATAAATCAATATTTAACAGACTCTCGGCCTCTTTGTGCAGTGACAATATGCTGTGAATAAAGAAGAGATGGTAATGAGACACTAAGCCACACTGATTAGCCTGCGGCCCCAGTAGAACCTTGATTGTACAGAATGACATTGAGCACGTAGTGACCTCGGGGACTCAATATGCAATCAAAAATAGGAAGAGTACAGATTCATTAAAAATCCCCCCTTTTCTTCATAAATGTAGCCACAGAAAAGGTAGGCTCTCCACATAATTAAGAACCTTAGACTCAAGAGGAAGATGCACTTAAGGCATTATCAAAGATTTATAAACTCTTTCTACTGTATGGCAAGTTGGTTGAAAGGATCTTTTTGTATTGGGTTTAATTTTCTAGAAACATAGCTGCTAACGCCATTTCAGCTCCACCAGTAGTAACAATGTTGGAAGGACTTGGTAACTGCTTTGGACATCAAGTTATCCAACACTGCTCAGAGAAGATCTAATCGATTTGGTAGCTAAGACAGCAGCAGTAGCTGGCAGCCAGGGTATAAAGAGGCTGCCAGCACTGCCAATGCCAGAAGTGTTGAATATGTGTTAGTAGCAGTGAGAAATATTTAGAAAACTCCTTTGCTTTTAGCAGGTTTTGGTGGAGCTGAATAAGCAGCTAGAGGCCTAATACAGACATTGAAGATAATGACAGGACAGAGTCAAAACTGGTAAACTCCTCTGTGATTCCCCAAACACCAAACAGTCAGCACCAAATAGTGCAACTCCTGGGGAAAAAAAACAAACAAAAAGCTTGAGGTGGGAGAGGCTGGATGGTAAGTCCTGACACAAGAAGAAACTTCTCTAAAGAAATATCCTTGCAGCTGTATATTGAATGGCTACAGAATTAAACTAATCCGTGGGAAAGTTGGGCATTATTTCTTTTGCTGTATAAAGACCAGCAGGACCAACTTGCAGAAAAGGTTACAGAAACTTCAGCAGTAATTATAAAATCATTGGATCAAGTAGAAGAAATCAAAATGGAGACAACAAAAAGAGAAGGCTATATCAGAAAATAAGCCCACAGATATCTGAGAATCACAAATAGGTTTATTACTAAGGAACAATAAGCAAACTGAATGATATGGCAACTATAATAGCAGAAAGAGTAGCAAGAGCAGACAGAAAATAAGGCCGAGTGGGACAAAAATTCTGGTTAAATATTTTATTGGTTTAAAGCTTAAAGGCAATCAATATTATTTGTCACCTTATGCTGACTTTGAAACATATTTTGCATTGGGTCAAACAAAACATCTGGAAAAAAAATTAATTCTTTTGGTGGATGTGTTTCATCCGGGGGGAGGGGAATAACAGACCATTTCAAGTTATGTCCAAATGAACATTGGAAAAATATTTCCACAACAACAATGAAGAGGAACCAGCTAAAAGAACTTAATACCATTTGCCAATTCCAGAGTAATGCATTTGGTCCGGTACATCTGTAGGTCAGAAAGAAAACAAGTTCATGCACTTCCCAGGATAAAAGCCATTACAATAAAGGTGTTGGATAGGCTAAAGAATAGTGGGAAATATTTCTTGCATATGGAAAAACTAAATACATTTCTCACCATGAAAGCTATTATTAGGCTGTACAATAAGCTCCCAAGTGTGGTAATACTGTTCTATTAAGCTCTTAAATTGCATTGAACAGTAGAAAACATATTTTAAGATATTCCTGCACTTTTCAGGAAAAGAACTAGATAGAAAAAGACCTGTTAGGCTTTCTCCAGTTTCTATATTTCTGTCCAGTGTCCAGGATGCAAGGGCCTTTTAAGTCAGGAGTCAGAGAAGTCTAAACTGGTTTTAAAATGGAGTCACTGGAGGATGTTACGTTGTATGTGCAGATTCTTGGTTTTTAGAGAAAAGTCAACCTGGATCATTGTATGGACTCCAATTTTAAGGCTGGCACAAAGGAGTGTGTCCAGTTTGGTTTTTCTGACCTAATGCGTTCAATACGAAGCTGAGTGGTAGGTGCAACAAGTAGTTACAGAGCCGTTTCTGAGGCTAAAAGAATCGTAAAAATATTAATTTAGATAACCCTTAACTACAGTATAAAACTTTGCTAAGAACTGGTCTCTGTTTTAAAAGAACAAAGTGAAAATATTCTAATAAGCTTCCGTTATGTCATTTCCTCATACAGGCGGAAATGATACTCAGCCCTGTTATCAAACCAGATGCTGCACCAGGCAGTCTGTCTAATATTCAGACACGACACTCAGACACTGGTGCTGCCTTTATCCCGTGTGCTATCCAGTTTCAAAGACTCAGTGGGTAAATAAAATGCCAGCTTGAGGATTCTGCCCCAAAGCATAGTGGCCACAGGCTGTAACACCTACAACTAAACAGCATATAAATTACTTAAACAGTTATGTAATAAACATATCTGAATACGTATCTGAGTTTCTGACATTCAATAAATATAGCTTAAAATATACATTTCCAAAGGTTTTGTTAAATAAAAAATATACATTTAAAAATAAATTAAATATACATTTAAATTCTATATAAATTATATAGAATTATGGAAATGTTCAGACAACAAATAATCCTGGCCAGAAAACTAGTACTGTAGCAAAAGTAAACAACGGCTTAAATTTTATTACCAGTATTAAATCACTTATATTAAAGCAGCATTCGAAGGTCCCAGATGAAATTGGACCTAGTACAAGCACAAATGCTGGAGAGTTTTCAATCCATATCTGCCTTTATCTTCAATGACATGCAAGGGAGACTCTAAACACCATTAGTGATCTATCAGTGAACAGACAGTTAAAATACCAAGGCCTCAATTTTATTTAATTGTTCTTTAACTCAATTTGGAATAATAGCATTCAGCCTGTGCTTACCATGACCATTTTCACATAGATTTAAATGTGATGGTAAAAGTCAGTGATATTAACAGAACTAAAAGAGGAGGAAGGCTGTTCCCATTTACCACTGTTGCCCATCAGCTAAGAAGACCAAATCCAAATGAGAAGAGGGATTATGAGAACAAGATGAGGGAGTGCCTCCTCCTTTCCCTAAAGACAGAATTTTTCAGTTCCTTTCTGTCAATCATGCTCAGGACTAATGTCTAGATACTATTTCAGGCTAAGAACAAGGGATCACAACTGACACACAGTAACCTGAAGTATATTTTGGCAACCCAAACAAGTGGCAACAACAGTGGCTGTCCCCAAAGCAGACCACCTGGATGACAGGTGAAGAATCCTCTGAGAGTGGTGTATAGAAAAACAGGTCTCAAGAAGGACAACTAACTGCACCCTGAATCATCAAGATCCCACAGATCCGTCTAATGTGGGGGTTCACAAGCTTTAGCCACTGCAGGCTGGTCCTTGTCACCCTACCTCTGTCATAGGCCACATCTCCACACCTCCCCAGAGATCAGCAGATGCTGCAAAGTGAATAGATGGGAAAAGGCAGGCACTAGGAACCTGGGGATGCCACCTTTTCTGCAGCAGAATAAAACTAAACTAAACACAGCCAGTGATAGGACCCCGGGGATGCCCATGGCTGCTGTACTGCTGATAACTGAGCTGTCATGGGCCAGAACCAGTCTCTTCAGAGGCTGGATTCAGCCCTGCTGTAGGTTGCCAACCCCTGATCTAATGGTGGGGCCGAAGGAAGGAATGGTGAAGACAAAATTCTGGGTGCTGGTCTTAGATCTCCAAAGCATAGGAAGACTGTGCTCACATACCTCACAATGCCATGGAGCCAATCAGTAGGGCTGTGCAAAGGTTCGGTAGCTGACTGGAGTCAGAAGAAACTAGGCCCAATTTGGGGACTGAATCTCCAAATCCAAATCGAATTGGGAGACCAATTAAAAGCTCCAAATGGATTCAAAGCATTTGTATCAATTCGGAAAAGCTTCAGAAAAGATTCGGCCGTAGACTAAACAGGCAGCTGACAGCTGCCTCCAGCTGGTAAGTCTGTTGGGGTTGAGGCAGGAGGAAGGGAAGGGGTGGGAGTAATTGGGGTCGGCCAGGGAAGCTGCCTAGCTGGGGCGGTGGGGAGGGGGCGGGATGTGGGCGTGGCAGAGCTTGGAGCAGGGGCTCTGCCCTGCTGCCTCTTGCTCAGCCGGGGCGGG
>NW_005842088.1:759752-766147 GCF_000455745.1 Alligator sinensis | reverse complement strand
CATGTCAGCTGGCAAGCGGTGGCAGGGCAGAGCCCCCGCTCCCAGCACTGATGCGGGTGCAGCAGCACTGGAAGCAAGGGCTGTGCCCTAATGCCGCCCGGAGAGAGCCGTGCCTACATCACGCCCTGCCCCACGTCAGCTGGGCAAGTGGCAACAGGGCAGAGTCCCTGTGGCTCCCCCTGCCGGGGCAGAGGCAGGCACAGCCAGAGGAGCCACGGGAGAAGACCCCATGGCTGCCCTGCTCGGCCCTACCCCCCACTTGGCTCAGTGTCTCAGCACATTTTTTTTTTTTTTTAATGCCTCACACTCACCAGCTCTGGCAGCAGTGATCGGGGCTTCTGAGGGCTCGTGGCAGAGCCCCCCCACTGGCACAGTGTAGTGCAGTGGAGGGCAGCGGGGATCACCCTCCCACCTGGCAGCTGCCCCATGGCACAGGTGCAGCACGGACCAGCAGGGTGTCACACACTGTCTAGGAGCTGGGGCAGCACCACCTGTCAGCCGGAGCCCAGCTCCGCTGAGCCCCAGCAGCCCTAGCTCCCAGGGATGACAAAAGTTATGCATATGCATGCTAAGAACATGAGCAGCACATACTGCAGAAATGCTTAAGATCATCTGCCTCAGCTGCTAAAATATAAGTCCCCTGATTATCATGCCTTATCAAAACCCTACTTTGGCTAGAGAGGTAGACATTTTTAAGTGCATTACCATAGTTTCTAGATATATGGCTGGATCCTCAGCCCCTCACAAGTTATCTTTGTGATGGTCAAGCAGTGAAAAAAGAACTTAAAGATGCCTTAAGATAGCAGGTTAAAGTGAACTTCTATGTTACACTTAGACCATACTGAATATGTGGAACGTTAGGTGGTGTTAAAGCTGGAATGTGCTGTAAGCATTTGCACGTTAAGTGTTAACACTGATTCTTGCCCACAGTTCTGACTTGCCACTAGAGGCCTGATAAGCCAGGGTGTGGCTAGAAGCCACGACACCTGAGCACTATCCCTGTTCTAGGGGTGGGGGGGCTGGGAGTAGTGCATGCTGGGATGTTGGAGGACTACAAATTGCTTGTTTGATTTCCATGGAGCAGACTGAAGTTATCCTGCCATGAGTTAGGAAGCCTGGACTTAACCCTTGTCTGAAGTAACTCTGAGATGCTCAGAAGGCACTTAGCACATGTTAACAAGCTTTAAATGTGTGGAGCTCAGTATTCTCGACAGAAAAGGGAATTTCTCAGCCCTTTGATAGCTGCTCCTGGCCCATGTGCCCCTCACAATACAGGGAGCACTCTGCTGGGGTCAGACCTTTGTGGTTGTCACTCATGCAGACCTCCTGTGGAGTTTACAGTCTTGTGCAGATCTCAGACACCTGGATAACTTCACCTGTAAGCAAGCATACTAGGAACTGTCATCTTAAAGATTCCCTTTTGAGATGACGTCATGTGACTATGTTAGGTAGAGTTGAAAAAACTAGCTTCCTTCATTTAAACTGGGAAGGCCATAGGTCTTGCTTTTTATTTTAATTAACAGTTATTTAACAGTTACTTGAGTTATTTACTACTCTTCGTGATTTGGGACAGTGATTTTAACAACTACTACTAAGTAACAGATTTTGTTTAAGCTTCACTGTAGTCTATAGGGTACAGCAGTAGTGTTCAATCTCTGGCCTGTAGGCTCAATTTGGCCCATGGGAGCACATCATCCAGCCTGCAGGTCCTGAAATTTTGTGGTGGGGGAGCAGAGTCAGCATCAACTGCCAGAACTCTAGAAGTGGCAGCCTAACACACCTAATATTAAACATTTAGAACATTATACAAGATATTGCCTAATGAACAGTTACGTTTGTTGTTACATGATCTCTTCAGTGCAGATATGAATAAAGAGCACATAATGTCAAAAAAATAGAACTTGCTCACAGAGATCCATCACACTGTGGTATTACATAGAGTGGATTTTAAAGCGTAACAAAGTGCCCCAGATTATTCCATTCTATTTTAAAGTCACAATTGTAACATTCACCTTTTGATAGCAACTTTCTGATAGGGATCTCCAAGCATTCACCAGCATAGATGCCAGGTATTGTTATCCCCATATCTAAGGAACAGAAGGCCTAATCCTGTAAATCTCTGGAAAGTTCGTGGTGGGTATAGGGCAGGGGTGTGCAATTATTTGGGTCCACAGGCCACACAGGGAGTTTTGATGAGCTGTCATGGGCTGGATCAGCACCCCCTCCATCCTCCCCAAGTGCAACTCATCAAAACTCCCTATGTGGGATAGAGCTGGGACAGGTGGGGAGTGGTGTTCAGGAGTGGGATGGGCAGGTAAGACCAGAATCACAGGGCAGTGACAGCATGGGGTTGGGGCCCAGGACGAAACTGTGATCTGCTGCCCACACACCCCTGCAATGGGTGTGGGTTCCATGGGCAGGGGGGTTCAGGGAGCAGATTGAGGCTCTGCCCTGGACCACAACCCCATACTGTCACTGCCCCAAGATCCCAGCTCTGGCCCTGGATGCTGCTCCCTGCCCATGTGGCTCCCAGTCAGTGTCCATGGAGATCCTGGTATTGCAGGATGGTGACAGAAAGGGCTGGAGGCAGGGCCAGCGCAGAGAGCCCAGGGAGCCAGTTCTGCAGGCCGGGACTCGCAGGGCCAGGACTTGGGGAAGAACCACAGTCTGCTCCCTGCCTGTGAGACAGGGACAGGGGGTGTATGCATGTGAATTTGCAGGGGAGGGGGCTGCCTGGGGGCTAAGTCTCAGGAGCTGGCTGGGGGTGAGGGAAAGGGAGCCAGAAGGTGCATGCAGCAGAGCTCACCTGGGCAGTGCAGTTCACAGCTGCCCCTGTGGTGCTCCTCATGGGGTCAAGCCATGCCTGCTCCTGCCTTGGGCGGCCTGCAGTGCTCCTGTCTGTATCCATTGGCCTGGCCTTGGGTTACTGGCAGGGCTCCTCCAGGTGCAGCTGCAGCCTCCCAGGTGCTGCTCAGGTTCCCTTGCCTTCAGTGGCTCCCCCTTCTCCTGGTCCTGCCCCTGTTGTGTCACTCCTGGCAGGGAAGAAGCTTCAGATGGGTGGGTCATGCTCCAGTGCACAGGGATCCAGGTCCTGGCTGCCTTCCACCCACTTGGCTGCTTGCAGGGGGCTGCTTATTGCTTTGGGCAAATGGAGTGGGTGGAAGGTGACTGGAAACTGGAGCCAGAGCCCCATGCGCTGGGGCAGGAGCCACCCAGCTGCAGCTTCCTCCCAGCCTGGAGCAGCACAGCAGGGACAGGAGCCACCACTGGAGGTGAGGAGGCGAGTAGCACCTGGGTAGCTGAGGCTGTGTTAGGAGAAACCCCGCTGAAAGTTGTGCACGCTGGCCAGGGCCAGCAGGCATGAGCAGGAGTGCAGTGGTGCTGGATGCCATGGCTGGGGCTCGGCTCTGTGCAGAGCGCCATGAGGGCAGCCGTGGGCTGGATCCAATCAGGTGCTGGGCCATATTTTGCCCATCTCTGGTATAGGGTCATGATCAGAGGGTGGAGTAGATATACAGGCACCAGACTAGCTGGAGTTCAAAAAAGTAGTGGCAGAGCAAAACTCAGAACAGAAGTTGGGTATCTTGACTCATATACAATGTGGCTTAAATATGGAATCAGCCTTTCCATGCCTGTTCTTATTTTGAATAAATGTTACGTTATGTGGCTTAACTCTTGCAACTTGCCTTGTCCATCCTAATAGCCCTAATGAAGTCTATGGGAATACACACATGAGTAAAACTTACTAGCATTACTAAAGGTCACAAGGTTAGGGCTATAATAAACTGCACTGCAGTATTTTGAAAAGCATTTCACAAACTTTTCAGGGTCCTCCCCGGGGCAATTTCTGTAAGCATTAATAGCCAGCCAAAATGTCTGGTTTGCCACCCACTGAATGAGATTAACTGTGCATCTTTTAAGCAACACCCTAACCACAGAGGAAAAAAAACCACTATTAAAATACTCTGACTTGCAACAGTATCATGTCTGTCTGAATAATATTTCTTTAAAACAAGATATAAAGGGCTGTGTTCTGTCTGCTATATATTTCTATTTATTTATTTCTTCAAATATTTACTGAAGCCTCTATCCTGAAAGGACCTGTACAATTCCTTAAAATATTCAAAACTAAGAATAAAAACATCAAAACAGGTAACACTTGCACACACAATCAACCTCCAAGTTCCAAAATATATATCTTCCACATCCCACCCTCCAGCGCTTAGGATAATTAGGGGACCTTAGTTGGTTTGGCAAAACTGCAGGGAAAATTGAGTCAACAGGTTCCCAGGTCAAGTGCCTCTCCAAAATTAACTGCTTTGAGCCGGTTTTATTTTAAACCAGAGAACTGGTGTGCTGAGGTTTATTCAGAGATAACACCTGCAGTAGCATAACATAGAGATCAAAGTAGTCTATGAGGTAACTAAAGTATTTAGAGCAGGGATGGGCAAAATATAGCCCACCAACTGATGGTATCTGGCCTGTGGATCGGCAGCCACAGAGTCATAGGATCTGGCCCACAGGGTGCCAGCAGCTTCAGCTGTTCTGTCATGCCAAGCAGACATGTCCCGGCACTATCCGCAGCTTACACTAGCTCCCAGCCCACACACCCAAAGCAGCGCTGGGGCGGGGGACGGGCACGTGTTGGCATTAGCTGTGGACACTGCCTGCAAGCTCCGGCTGGGGATTTGGTGACTGTCCAGGACTGCAGCTACAACACTGATGCAGTAGCATCACTTGCGGACCTGGACAAATGCCCCGACCCCCAGTGGAAACCTGCCAGCTGCGTGCACAGCTGATGCTGGTGCCCATCCAGTGCTGGTTCTGGCTTGCAGGCTGGGAGCTGGTGTAATTTGTGGGGACATGCTGTACGTGTAGGACAGTTGCACGGGGGAAGGGTGGGGATAAGGGCAGAAGTGGGGGAGAGAGAGAGCCCTGCCCACAATGAGTGGCAATGGCCAGTGCTGAGCAAAAGCAGGACCTGGCGGCAGGTGCATTCGCCACTGCTGGGGTCCTTCTGGCTTCATCCCCCTTGGAGCTGTTGCTGTGAATGTCCTGCAGCTCCTCCCCACTGCTCCCACCACTGTCTCATGGGCCTGGTGCCCAGCACCAACCACAGCTGTGGATCATGGATGGGGCTGCCTCTCTGTCTCCCCCTCTCCCATACAACTGTCCTGCACCTACAAACACATCCCACAGCTTGTGCTAACTCCTGGCCCATGCACAGGAAGTAACACTGGGCAGGTGTCGACATCAGCTTTGGATGCAGCCAGCAGGTTCCTGCTGGGAATCAAGGCATCTGCCTGAGCCCCTCTTCAGGGTAGAAGGGTGGGCCAGAGGCTGAACTTGCTAAAGCTGTCCATGCCACCTATTGCCTGCCACCCCATTCCACATAGGGAGATTTGGTGAGCTGTTGTGAGATAGAGGGTACTGATCTGGCCTGTGACAGCTCCCCAAAACTCCCCATGTGGCCTATAGGCCCAAATAATTGTCCACCCCTGATTTACAGACTATCACAGATCAAAACCACATGCTTAAGAAACTAATGAGAATCTAATGCAAGTCTGACTACAAGCACTGGTGTAATGTCTTATCCAGGAGAAACTCCATTTAACAAGCAAACAGCTTCATCCTGCACTAATTTACATAATACTGTAAATTCAGATTTCTTAATGATCTTTATGTGTGGCTCCATCAACACTATTTAACTGTTCAGCTGTACCAGCCAAATTGTAACAGAACCAATGCAGACTGTGAGCACCAGATCTCATAGCTTTTCACTAACCCTTTCAAGGGGTCAGAGCAGGGGATAACTGTGAAACCAACTTATATGAGTCCTCATGGCAGAGTATGAATTACATACGACACCCCAGGATTTCTCAGAAGCAAAACAACAAGGCTCCTCAACCACAACAACCTGCATTACAAGATCACAGACATGTCAAACTCTCACCAAAAGTTGTACTGAAGGTAGACCTTTAAGAACAATCATTGTATGCAATCATTACCCATAACCAAGAAGAGAACGTTATAACCAAAACAGTGACCTTGACTGCATCAACAGGAGTTTGAGAGAAATGTAGATAGGAAAGAACAAGCAAATTAAAACAAAAACACAAGGACCTAATAATATGGAGGAGTTGTGCAAACTGCAGAAGTCATTAGAACTTTATCAATATACACCAGCTAAGAACGTAGTCCTACTTTTATGTAAACTTAATTGCTTTTTGCTACAATGGTGTTATCTACCAGTTAGAATCAAAGGGTTGCAAGATGCAAATACCATATTTTCTCACATGGGACATGCACCTTTCCCCCAAAAGTTGGCTCTGCAAAATTGAGATGCCTATATTAAGTGTGGAAGCTGATTTTCTGCCCAGGATTAGAAGCACCCT
>NW_005842088.1:752633-759721 GCF_000455745.1 Alligator sinensis | reverse complement strand
ATTCCTGCTCCACAGTGCAGCAGTTGTGTTATTACTGTTCAGACAGCTGAGGGAGTCAACTGACTTAATGGCTCATTAGTCTTCACTCTACAGGGGTTAACAACAGTTGCCCCTTTTTCATAGAAACATAGAAAATGAGGGTTGGAAGGGTCCTCAGGAGGGCATCTAGTCCAACTTCTTGCTCAAAGCAGGTCCATCCCCAACTAAATCATTTAAGACAGGGCTTTGTCAAGCCAGGCCTTAGAAACCTCCAAAGATGGAGATTCCACCACTTCTCTAGGCAGCCTGTTCCAGTGCTTCACCACTCTTCTAGTGAGAATTTTTTTCCTATTATCCAATCTAAACCTCCCTTGGTATAACTTGACCCCATTGCTCCTTGTTCTGTCATCTGTCACCACTGAGAACAGTCTAGCTCCATCCTCTTTGGAACCACCCTTCAGGTAGTTAAAGGCTACCTTTAACTACCTGAGTAATCCTTTTGATAACCTTGATGTTCCATCAATCAAGCTAATATTCTTAGGGCAATTTTGCTGTCTACTAGCTGCTCCTAGTCTATTTCACAGCCTGTTTAGCTCTTTTCAAATCACCCAAGGAGACTAGTCTTCACCAGCAGCTAGGGATTCAACTTTAGTTATGGATGAAAGGGAGGGTGAGTGAGCTGAAGATAGGGTTCTATTCCCACTCTGTGCAGCTAAAACTCTTAAAAACAAAAAAACCACAAAAACAAAAAACCAAAACCCCCAAAACCCCACTTTTTTCTTCATCTTACTTTAAAAAAATAAGGTATATATTTGGTGGTGTGTTATATGCAAGACAATACAGTATTACTGAATGTAAATACTTTCCATTAAAAATGATCTCTCCTTTTTTTCTCTCACATAGTCCAGAATAGCATATTTTAGAGACGCATATTGCATCTCAGGAAGGAACTTAAGTGCATGCTTAACTGCTATCTTGAATAGGGCAGCTTTCCTGAACTGGGGCCTAATCCACAGACATGAATTCTGCTGACTCTGTGCATATGGGGGAGAGTGTAAGCTAGCTTTTTCAGAGCTTCCAGTGGGAAAGCACATCGTGAACTGCAGCCCTTAAATCCTGATTCACTTTTCAAGCATACAAATTGGTCAAAGCCTCAGTACCTCAACTGATTGTAAGGAAAAAACTGATTTGCAAAAGGATTTTCTTGGATCCCTTCCATGTAACAAATGACTAAGTGACCTGAGGAAGATTTGTCTCAGAGAGGAAGGAACAAATCAAAGGAAAACAAAGATCTAGAAACACTGGAAATGCACTTATTTCATGTGCCGGAAACTTACGTAATTTATGTTGGGCTGCATACAAGCTTAAATCTAGGCTTTCCTTTCTTTTCTTCCTCTTCAGGAATGAGCTTTGCATATCACAAGGTTTTCTGGGAGTGATGAACTGGCCAAGATGTGACACGATTATACAAGTGTACTCAAACATATTTCCTTCTGCTATACCCTCCAGACTGAGACTTACAATCATGGCACCTGGCTTACATTTCAGATTTATAGGAAAAAGCAATAAGGTGAGAAACCAAATAATTCTGGTGAGACTGGAACAGTTAAGAAAGACTTGGATTAAGAAATACTACTGTACTCAAACACCCAGTAAAGCAGGCAGATCGTGTTTTTCTTCATGATTAAACACTTCGCATTGATAAATTTGTGAGTTTCTGTGTTTAGGGACAGAAATATCACTTATGTGGGTTTGTGTGTAAAGAAACCGGTTCAAATCTGTAACACGACAGAAGTTCAGCACACACAAACCATTTAAAAAAATGGCTGAAACCAATTGAAGATAAACCTGGATGGATATAGTATCAGACTTAACTGACTTAGGTTAAATCCTAAATTGAACTTCTGTCCGAGATCCCCTCCAGATACAAGTTAACTCATAGTCCCCCAGCATCCCAGGACACGTGGTACCTCCCCGCAAACCCCTCTTTGCAGGGTGGGCAAGCTAGCCTTGGTCCAAGATGTCTGCTCCAGCTGGGTAGGGAGGCATGCCCCCTGGCTTCTGTCTGGGGCCACTGAGGAGGGATCTGGTTGCCATCTACAAATTCACCAGGGGGTGGATCAGCAGGGAATAGGAGATGCCCTGTTCTCCCAGGCACCACACAGGGTAACTAGGAATAACGGCCACAAGTTGATAGAGCGCAGGTTCTGCCTACTTCCCACACAATTTCCCTCACTCTGTGTTCTTGCTTGAGACAGGACATGAAGAATAGTTAACAATTCTCACCTACTTCCCCACATATTCCTGAACTTAACTTCAAGAGATATTTCATGGAGGCTTGGGGAAATGAGATCTTTTTCTCTTTCATGTTTCTGTCTAGTACAAACATGTAAATTAGCAGGATAAACCACAGACTGAACCATAGTATGTTTCATCTACCATCACACCACTGTTTCTTGGATCCACAGGAACAACAGTAACCCAAGCCACATATTCAGAGATTACAAATCTCTTTCACTAGATTCAGCAGTAGCAGTCAAGTAAACTGCTATATGGCTGTACAATTTAAAAAATCTAATTTAATGAATATTTGGCATTAAGAAGCAGGCTACTGAAAGCAACTATACCCTAGATTAATCTGTGCAAGCCTTTCATTTCCCAGGAAGACACTTACACATATAGAAACTATTAAGCAGGTTTAAAAATGATATACTCAATACTTGAATATTATGATTGATAGGCTATTTCTTATTACAGTAAATAAGATTTCATCCATTATATTTACTCAAGAGAGTCAATAAAGAGACCTATGGAGCAGGAAACAATCCAGTCAGAGTTGTCAAATGAACCTCTGTGCTGCTTTATCAGTCATAAAATTAAAATTTTCTTAAACAGTGGATTCAGAGATCTGTGAACACCCCACATAGCATGAATGTTTTGATAACTCCCTTTCTCTGCTTGGCTACAAACCTGCTGGATGGACAACAGGGTTAGAATTCCAAAAGCAGTATTGTTTTCTGGGAGAAGAGGATTACAAATGGTAAATCAAACAACATGCAAGCAGCAAATTGTTACAGAATCTGAAAACAGACACAACTGGACCTACATCAGCATGTCTGCTGTAAAATAATAAAAAGAGGGGTTAGTACGGTTCATGCTGAAAGCAGAGAAGATGAAATGTGACATTTTTGCCAACGGGTCATCCTTCAGCCAGGGAAATAAAGAACTTATATAAGGCCAGTTGTCTGAAAAAGCCCCATGTTTGCTCTTTATATTATGTTGGGGTCATGAGCAGGGGTGGATCCAAAGGGGAGGTGGGGGAGGCAGTGTGTCATGGTGCAAACACACTCTGCTTGCACTGGGTGCTGGAGCCACCTCTCCATAAGGCATGCTGGTTGGCTCCAGTTCTTCATCACCCTGGATACCTGGATCCCCTGAAGAGTCCAGGCAGGAACTATGGCAGACTCTGAGAAGGGGAAGGAGGGGTGGGGGGCGTGGAGCCAAGGCATGGCTGGAGCCATCAGGGTAGGCCCCTCTGGCTTTGCACCTCAGGGTTTGCCAAGGGTGCATACCTTGCTCTTGCTCACTATCCCTGGCTGACCCAAGTGTGGGTGGCAGAAGCCCCAGATCTGCTCCTACCCTGCTCAAGCCACAGGATGCAGGAAGAGGCTGTGCAGAAAGCTGGCTCAGCTGGGAGTGGCAGTGACTGTGATGCACAGATCGGGGCAGGAAGCAGGCATAGGAACGGCAGTTGCCCGCCACTGCTGTTAGACTGCTAGGCTCAGCAGGGGACGAGTAACTGCTCCCCACAACTGGAGCTCCTGGGCCAGTGAGGAACACCCAATGGGACTGGGCAGGGAGGAGAGGCAGGAAAGAGGCTTGGCTACATAGGGAACCTCCAGGCTGCTCCTACCCTGCTCCAGCTGGGGCTGCAGAGGGTAGCTGCTTAGGTGCTGGGCTCTGGAGGGGACAGTGTTGATGACAGCAGGCAGGTTCCTCTTTGCTGTCCGCTGCTCCCTGTCTGGCTCCGCCCTTCTTCCCAGCCCAGAGGCTTCATCAGCGCCTCACCCCCATTCTCCCCTCCAGTCTGAGGCATGGTAGGAGCCCCCTTTACTTAATCCTGAATCCACCCATGGTTGTGAATGATTTTATACTGCAAAACAGATTTTCAAAGTTGCTTAATACATTTGGGTATCCACTCCCTATTAACCATAACTGTGTGTTCAAATCCCTTAGGCACCTTGGCAAATATTGGCCCTTCAAGAAGTGTATATGGTAGCAATAACTACAGCTACAACTAAGGTTCCATAGTGACAGTCAGCTGAAGTCACAAAAACCTGTTAAAAATGTCAGGCATTCCTAAAGACATTTATAAAGTATCTGTAGGAGGTATCTATCTTATCCACAGAAACCAAAACCTTTACAGTGTATTTGTAGACAAAGAAAGCTAGAAGCACACGTAACACTATTGTCAAGCACAGAGGGCCAATGGATCCCTGCTGCCAAATAGAGGAGCCCAAACATAAGAGTCTGGACACATCCATATTAGAAACACATTCTCTTCTGCTGTTTTTAGTTCAAAACAATAAGAAAAGATCATTTCAGTTAAGCTGTGAAACTGTTTGGAAAAACTGTTCCTTTGTGTTTGGGAAGAAAAAGTAAGTGGACAAAAAAGCCTAAAGCCTCTCACCCCAGACAGATACATGTATCCCTCCCTTTAATTTCACATTTCTTATCCAGGCTCTAATTCTTTGGCTTTTGAAAGTAAAGTACCGTAATATAGATGAGACAGATCAGCATTTTTAAACTCGCAAGACAGCATTTAGTTGGAGCAGCCACAACTTTCATCTTCACTTCTAGCTACAACTATTCCAAACCGTTTGTATAGAATATGATTTCCAGTTTAAAAGCTTATAGATAAGAGGTATTTTGTTTAAATGTAGACTATTTAAAATAAAAGCATCTGTCTTGCCATTAGCCCAACCAAGACATTAATGCAGCACTTTTAGATGATGAAATAATTTTAGGGGTTCTGAAAGAAAAATGACTAATGGAATCTGAAACTAAAGCACGGAATTCAGGTAGACTGGTTTTATTTACAGTATCAGGATCTCTACCCCTTTGCTTGCGTGTTTTCTTTCTTTTATTTTTTTTCTTCCTTGATTTTGTGATGAAAATGTTAAATGAACTGACCAAAGCACATTACATGATGCTTTTATTATTTTTAAAACATAAGCTATTTTATGCTCCAAAGCATTAAACTGATACAAATGTAATGCACCAGTTAAAGGAAAGAAAAAGGCATGACTGCGATCCACTATGCTGTTCAATTTTCATTTGAAACATGACATTTATTTGCAACACTAGATTATTCATTGTTTCATTGATCTTCTGCACTGAAATGTTACCAAAGGTGGACTTATTATTATTTTTTGTGGGCGGTCTGATTAAAAGCAAGACGTGCCTTCCTTGAATCATACACATTTGCAGATCATGTTGTTTTAATGGAGAGTTCTGGAGGCCAGAGTAGCAATTTTGTCAATTTCACGGCCAGCTGATATCGACAGGTCTCAGCTGACAGCTCACAGATTAACAAAGAACAAAGCTGAGGGAAATGGCTTTAATCAGACACATCATAGACGGCAAGCAAGAAAACTTGTTTGTCAGAAACATCTGCTACATCTGAGAGAATATAGTGGGACAAGTAACCCATTCTCTCAAATGCATGGCACCTGATTAAAAAGAAGAGATTGTAGGATAATATGGATACATTTAAAAGTGACCTTTCTAGCACAAGAGTAACTTCCTGTGCTATAGCAGAACCTGCCAGGATCTTATTATGAAGAGAAAGTTACTGGGTATTGTCAAACTACATTTAAAGAGACAATTCATTGGTGACAAAAACAAAGGTAGCAATTCCAGTTTAGTTTTCATGTGTGCAGATGTTCCAGGGAAGGGCTACCACGTAACTGCTTGGGGATTAACCTGGACAGGGGGATAGCGATGAATAAAGAATTTTGTTGAAAATTCTGAGCTCTATACAAAGCTTCAGTGATTGTGTTAATTTGTATACGTTCTGCTCCACACACCTCACCTAAAACAGGGGTAGCTAACTTGCAGTACACATGTCTGTGTGGCACATCAGAGATCAGGGAGGGGACAGGCAGCGCAGCAGCTGATACAACAACAAGCAAAAGCAGAAGTAGATCAGGCAGGGAGCACAGAGCAAGGAACAGAAAGGCAAAGCAGGAGATAAAGAAGAGAAGGGGATCTATGTGCCACTCAGGGAGGGTGAGGAACTAATTTGTGGCACCATCTGCTAAAAAGGTTGGCCTCACTGAAAAAAAAAACATCTTGAAGGTCACAAAATGTATATGGAAAATAAAGTGACAGAACTAAAAATAAAAGACCATAATGGGTATGGAAACCACTCAAATGTGGTTATGGATATTATAAATCAAATCTAAAAATACTATTAGAAGTAAAATAAGGACAACATTCTTCATTGTCCAACCTGTCATTATGTGCACAAATTGTTTTAACCTAAAATAATGGAAAAACAAAACACTGATGGGAACAAATGGTGTCTGCAAATGTATGTTGGGTGTTTGGACTCCAAACTATTTACACACCTGATGTTTAATTTTTGTAAATAAAAGAGATTGTGTAGACAGTTGCAATGGAACAATTTACAAATGCTGACAATTTGGTTTTAAGCATTCTAGCATAAGGTCATAAAGGAAATAAGATGCTCTGTTACTGTATTTTTATATTGTGTTTGTTTTCTCTCCTCCACCTTTCAGCTATCAGATTTTATTACTTTGTTTTCTCTTATTTAAACTTTGTACCAGAGATGACCATTAGCACCAACTGGTGTTGCAGATGCATCCAAGCTTTTTAAGATAAATGAACATAACTGAAACTGAAGTTTAAAAAAGCAAGGCAGGGCATGGTCCTGGACCATGCCCTGAGTCACCTAGAGGCTGGGTCCTCCACACAGACACTCTGGCTGCCAGGGCATCTCTATGGTTGGCCCCTCACCCTGGTGCTGAACATGCAGCCTGCCAGGCAGTGCAACACCAAGGCTCCAGTGCTGTAAGTAAGGGGTC
>NW_005842088.1:751532-752215 GCF_000455745.1 Alligator sinensis | reverse complement strand
GCCCAGCCATTATGGGGGGCTGTGGCAGCTGGTGGGGGATGGGGCCAGGTGAGACAGCAATCAGGGGGCTGGGGTGGGGTATGTGGGTCTTGCAGGGGGGGCGGTAGCCCCTGCGCTGGCCGTAGCCCCTGTGTGGGGGCCATAGCCCCTGTGGGAGGGCATCAAAATATATGTTAATGTTTCAGGAATTCATGAAACATGTATTTAGAGTTCACTTTATTATTATGAGACACACACTGGTAGGCTTCCACATTGCTTTAACACTGCAGATATATCAATAAAACACTGCACAACTGATCACCATCTCTGTCTCAGTCTCTCTCTCTTTATAGTGGTCTTTTGTTTTACTTGTGGGGGAACATGGATTTTGGGGTATTTTACAGACTGACTTTGGGATTTTTCAGTTTTCCAATAAGGAACACCAGAATTCCTGGTAGGGAGGCCAGTGGCAGGACCCTGCCTGCTCTGAGCTGGCACCTTGGACCCATCTGGCTGTGGTTGACCTCCTGGCCAAATGGAGCCAGGAAGACATGCTTTGACAGTTCAAACCAGCCCACCACACCCAGAACATATTCCGGGCGATAGCTGCCCAGGTGGCGGGGCAGGGGCACACATGGCAGCAGTGCCACCGAGGCCCACTCTGCAGCCACAGCCCACTGGCAGCTGGCCCAGAGGTGCAGATG
>NW_005842088.1:739371-751463 GCF_000455745.1 Alligator sinensis | reverse complement strand
CCAGGTGACTAGTCTGGCAGCCCCACTGCCAGACTGCTGCAGTGGGTAGAGAGTGCAGGGAACACTCAGGGCTGCTTCAGCAGTCCAGCTGGCACCAGGGGTAGTGGCCCCAGGTACCAATTGGCTGGGCCTCAGAAGCTCCTGAGAGCTAGTAGCCCTGAGCTACTTGCCAGGGCAGTTTTTTGTACTGCTGGGGACAGCACAGATGCTGATCCTGGACTCTAGCTCCCCGTGGCTGCAGATCTGGGAGGAGCCAGGCAGGGTTATTTTGCCCCAACTGGCACAATTTGCTTCTCAACAAACTGCATGCATGCACCGAGGCAAAAAGCCCCGGCTCAAATTTGCACCACTTCTATTCGAGCTGCTGCAAGTGCACATGCTTGCATGTGTGGACGTGCCCCTATAAAGCTTTTCATGCAAGAATTACAAATCTCTTTCCAAGACTAATAAATATTATAGGTCTCTATATTACAGAGAAGACAACTGTATAGTTGAACAATTGAGTGATTTACCCAGAGCTACCTGGTATCAGAATGGGAGGACTAAATTTACCACGAACAATTAGGCACAACTATCAACTTCATTTGCAGTTGAACTTACTTATGTCTGAGCACAACGTTATCATGCCTTTCAGTCCACTCTGGTCTACAATACTACTCTACTCTACTCTTCAGGACATGCTGCCTCCTCTGAAATTTGCCTAGAATAGATTTTAATCAACTGTTACAGAGAAAAAGTCTCAGGAACTTTCCTGACAATGCATACCTCACTACAGCTTTATTGCAGAAAGGAGGCAGTCTATATCTTCCCAGTCACAAACAATGGCAACATTTTAATGCGACTAGCTTATACTAGTTTTATAAACTTTAATAACTAGCTTATACTAGTTGGATCACACAAACTTTCTTTACAGCTGTGTCTACTGATGGAATCCTCACCTAACCAGTAATATTTACTGGTTGTTATGCATATTTTGTAAATTTAGGAGCATGTAGAAACCACATGTAGCTGCTAGATTTTCTTAGAACTGCCTGTAAGACAAAAAGTTAACATGGACATATCACCTGTAAAGACTGGCCTGGTTTTCCTTCTATTAATTCTAATATGCATGAAAAATACCTTTGGTGGTTGAAATGGAATTAAGGCAGTAAACCCATATCCTGATCCCACCCTAGAAACATCTGTCCAGTATAATTTTAAAACAAGATTACACACAGGTATATTGCATTTTTATCAAAGTCATGCCCAAACAAAGGTGGTGCAACAAACAGAATTGGCACCCTGGGCAAATCTGGTGTGAGCAGGAAAGGGATGCCATTCTGAGAGCGGGAGAGGAAGGGGGGCCAATTCTGAGGGCAAGTGGCACAGGGGTGCACAGGTTCCAAGAACAGGGACCAGGGAGCACAATAGTCTTACCCATGCCAAGAACTCATAAACAGTCCCGGGGCTACACTGCTGCTACTGCAGTTGCATGCTCTGCCTGACCCAGCTATTATTCTTAAAGCAGCAGCAGGAGCCACCGCAGTGGACTGCTTTGAGTTCCCAGCATGGGTATGCTGCTGGGGTGTAGATTCTGCAGGGGTGGAGGGGGATTTTGCACCCCTCCTAACTTGGTACCTGGGGTGGATGCCCCTCTTACCCACCACCCTTAGTTGCATTACTGCCAACCAGTCACTTTTCTAAGGATAAATCAATATTTGTTTAATGGCGGGAAGAAGAGGGAGGCAACATGAACTCAGCAGACATCCAATTACATCATAGCTCCCCCAAAATAGTAATATTCTTAAACTGTAACAATGTTAGAAAGAAAAGTTGAGGGAGGACATGCTCACAGCACAGCACACAAACACAGAAGCATGCTCTGTCATTTGATGTGGTCAAATTGCTGTTTCCTGCATAAGTAATACATAGCAGAGTGCTTAAATGTGCAAGCCAATGTAAGTTGCTTCCTTTTTCATTTTTATCTGAAGTTTATGTTCTCCAGAAACTCTAGCTCTTCATGAAAACATACTGGGAAGCTTTGAAATATATTGCATCAGCGCTCCCTCTAGAGACCATTTTGAATAATTTTTGTGCAATGTAAAATCTCATCTATTAGACTTCTTACACGATTAACAAACCCAATGACAATAAGGTGTACACATTGATTAAAACTGTGTCCAATGATTCACAGAAATGTTCATATCCTCATGTTTTCACATTTTTCAGACTTGAATTTTCTAAACAGTTTAAAGCATTTTGTAATAAAACGGTTAACAGCATGGTAAAAGGTTAAATAATGACTCACTAAAGAGTGGATTTTAATGCAAAGTGAATTTGAGATATATCATAGCAATTTTCAAACCAATGAACAACTGAACCAAGTAGATATCTGTTTAAATTCTGTCCATCCTGGGATCAGTCTGCCACCATCACATGCTTTCAGTTTACTCCATAGCTTTCAACTATGTTTTCACATATTTTAAAGGATTTTTTCCCCTCCTCCTCCTTCCTGGAATGTGTGTACTAAGTTCAGAAAAAAACAAACCCTTTTCTCTCATTGGTGCTTCTAGGAACAGCCTCAACACTATAATCGCTAACTACATTTACATTTAAATTGGCACGTTGCATTCTAATTACAAATCACTTTAAGGCCTCTGCTTTTTTTCCCACTTATAATGAAACTGAAACGCATACAGTTTGTGAAATTGTATTAATTAACATTTTGGCCAATTTGCTTATAATTTTGTAAGGAAAATTTTGAAACCGTGATCTGAATTTCTGTTAAGACCAACAATTAACTGTTTGTAGAGTAAACTACTCTATTCTTAAATGATAAAACATTTGGACTTCTCCAGTCATAATGAAAGCAAGTTTTAGATGTAGTTTACTTTGAGAGCAGAAGGACTTCAACTGGTCATACTTTGAATTGTTCTCTGCTCCATCTAGCAATCCATACCAAATAGTAAATACAAATTATTCTTAGCTATTTTGTAATCTCTTGCAGTCCAAACTCCTGGAAATTAACTATATACATTTGCAGAACAAAAATATCACAACTTTTGCAACTATGTGAAAAAGAAACATGACCAGAAATTTAATATGATCACAAAAAGAGACTACACTGAGAGTAGAAAAGTAAAAAGGAGCCAGATCTTAACTGATGACAACATGCAAGTAGCAAATGAAACAAATTTCACCAGGCAGACATTCTTCTTTAATGCTTTATACAGGAGCACCAAGTGATTTGGTTATACAAAGTGATACAAAGTGAACAGAATGTGAAAATATGAGCTAAATCAGGTTTCCATATAAAAAATCAATTTCTCAATGATCCATTCTTGTGCAACCAGAAGTCAGAACATTCACTTTTCCAAGTAAAAATATTTACTGGTAATGTCCATAAACCAGGAGAAAATCAAGAGGATTTTTTCAGTGCAGTCCTTCCCTCTCATTTTATGACAAAGTGCAGTGATTAAGTTGTCGGCTTTCAAACACAGATGAGTTAAATTAAAAGAATTATAACAGGTTCCAGTGCCAAACCCTGAAATATACGGTATGTTTTATTTAGCCACCCACAGTTTATTTAAAAAGGAAAACGGGAACTTCTGCATATCTGACTTTCACTGTGTTGGTGAAGGTCAGGCTTTTCCGGTGCAGAACAATGCCATGATTTGAAGATACTATAATATTCAACTGAAAGACCCTCATAGGCCATAATTTACAAGGACACAAATGTTTCCTTTAATTGGGAAGCCACTGTAGAAGGATTCTAAACCCCCCCACCCCCTCCCCCCAAAACCAGGTCAATAAGAGAGATCTGCTTGTGACTATTTTCTCATGAAAGACACTAACTGTGACCATAGTCAGGATAGTCAACTGCTTTCTCTCCAGTGCAAAAGGACTGGCACCCAGAATAGATGCCTTTGATATTTATGATATTCATGAATAACACCAATCTTTCCTTCTTTAGTTTTCTTTACACAAATAAATACATTTGAAATAAAATACAGATTAAAAGATTCCACAAATCCCAGCCTGCGGAAGAGAATAATTACAGCGCTTCAGTTCAATACACAGAACAGAGAGAGGTAATTATTGTTTATATTTGTGATGTAGATAAGCAAGTCAAAATAACACAAATCCCCACTGTTTCTATCAGTGTGTAGGAATTTCTTGTCGAGTTGCTATCCAATTAATGGAAGAGAGAAAAGGCTAAGAAAATGTCGGCAACATCCAGACATTTTAATACTCTACTTTGCCTAATAAGGTAAACATGAGAACCCCTGTACAACGGCATGAAAAGCAAGAACTCCTCTAAAAATGCAACAATCTGCAACATAAATGCATGTATCATTTGCAACATGCTGCACAGAGAAATAATCTCCATTAAATCTATTGCCATACTGCATGCTTAGGACATGCACAAAATTGAGAAGCATTTGATCTTGAAATGCAGCCACAGGCCATGCGCTCTATTTAGTCTGCATACTGAGATTAAAGGGCAGTACCTGACCAGTTACAAAAGCACAAAAACAGCAGGATTAACACTAAGACCAAATTCTTCCCCAGGTATGGGACACAGATGACGCCTTATTATAAGCAAGGATCCTAGTCTTCTGTGATTAAAAAACCCCGAAACAAAAATCTGTGTTTTTCCATAGCAAGCTCCACCCCCCAACGTTGATTGTCTGAGGGGTCCTAGCAGCAGCCCTGCCCCTCACCACTTATTGGCTGAGAGGGCTGTCCTTTAAGTACCCTTGCCCCTTGGCATGAATCAGCAGAGAGGGGTCAGGCCACATGGCAGGCAGCCCTCTCAGCCAATCAGCAGCGAAGGGAGGTGTGGGCTTCCTTGTGCGCCAACAGCTTCTCCCCCCAGTGAGCTACTGCAGTGGCTGAAGGAAGCACTGAAGGTGGCTCTCCCACTGGGGAGCCAGCATTTTATTTTCAGTAAGTTTTTTTCCCCGGCAATTCTGCAGAGTCTCTGTAAGAATGTAAATTCGACGTTTTTCAAGGCAAATTGATTTCTAGGATCCCTGGTTATAAAGTAGAGGCATTTTACAGGTTAACAAGGAAGACAGCTGAGAAAGCAGCAGATGAAATATCCCTAAAGAGCAAATTACTAATAGTCTGTTTATGGAAGACAGATTCAGATGCCAAATGAACTCACTGAGGACTGTAACTCAACATATGCAGTATGAGGGGAAAATCTGAATCTTATTCTGCTTTGCCTCATCATTTTTCCTTCCCTTTTCCTACTAATCCCATATTTTCCACCCCTGCTCAAACAGCCACATTTAATTAACACACATTAACTTTTGGCAAGACTTGCATCTGGCCCTTCTTCTCAATCCATTTAGCAAGGTAGATGCTTGTGAGCCTTACAATAACATTTTAGTATGAGATACAGCAGTGACAGGGCCAACACCATAGCAGACATTTCTCTATGGAGCTTTGTTCAGCCACTATCTGCCCCACTTCTAACTCTGCTCTGTGAACTGCCCTTTCATAAGAACCTTATTTCCCAGCATGCTTTTCTGAGGCTTGCCTTCAAGTATGCTAGAGCCAGAACTCTACAGCCCCCATACCATTGTTTTGGGACAGATAATGGCTGGGTGCCTCACTCCTATTTCTAGCTACCAAATCCATGTTGGGAATCTATCTTTGGATGCATGTGGGCAGTTCATATATACTTCAGTGGAATTATGTAACCATCCAAGGACAAATCTGAGTCTTGACATGATGCTGTACATAGCTTGCAGAAAAATGTACCATATTCAATTAAGTGCCAATAGTAAAGAAATTATTGTTCCTCTAAACTGTTTGGTATGTTTATCAATGCCTAATAAAGAATATGATTATTTCACAGAGTTGCATATAAAATTAGTGGGTTTACAGACATGATAAATGTTGAAAAATACAGTTGCTCAAGACAAATCAAATATAGTTGTGCAGTAAATTAAGTAAATATGCATCATCGGCAGAGTCAGGAGATACACAAAATAATAGAGAAGGAGCTCAGCCTAAGGCAGAGTCCTACATTTCCAAATACCAATGATGTTCAGAGTCAGATCTTAACTTTGCACCAAGAGTTCAACTCCGAGATATGCATTTACTAACACTTTTAGAAGGCTACCATGGTACCCATTATAGGGAAAACACAATTCATATTAGTTAGCACCATCTATAGGAAATCCTGATCATTGCCCATAACAAGAAAAAGTACAGCACATTGCAAGGTTTATGGCACTGTTTATTTTAATACAAAATATATTATGCATTTTACATATTGTTTACACTTCCTATGCAATTTAAATGCTGGACACACAGCTGGGAGAAATGAAAACTTGGAGGAGAAAGAGCAGAAGGGAAATAACCAGACATTCCTAGCAAAAAATTTATGGCTGTGCCATCCTGATTAATTTTAAACTTCATGTAAACCAGAATCTCAGGTGTTTCCATGCAAGTGTAAGTCTCATACACACCAGTGAGAGAAAGAGGAGGAGAAAGATGAAAAATACAGATGTAGCACTCTGCACACTTAGCGACCCAGAGCTTCTCTGTTATCTTGAAGATGGACTACTAGACCCAGAAGGTGGACAACAGAACTGGTGGAGAACATTATCTTCCCTGCCAAGAAGGGCAAAAAAGGAGGGGAAAGAGAGAAAGATAGAGGAACAGAATCACAGGGAACAATATTAGGAGAATTAAGTGACAGTATTTAACAATAGTGTAGCCCATTTGTAAGCAACTGTTGATATCTCTGTTCACCCTCCCCCACCCCTTCCACCCACAAGATCTCTGAGACTAAGTACATGGTTGCAAGTGCTGGGCCTCATTTCAAGAAATGTTATACAACGCAAATAAAGAAGATAATGCAATCAAAGACTGACCCAGGTTAAGGTTTAGAGTTACTATATCGGAGATGAAAAGTTGTATCTAGGTACTTTTTAGAAGGAAAATGTCTACTTTTAACCATGAGAAAATTCTGTAACTATAAGCATTAACAAGGGAAGTCTTGCCTTTGATTACATCTTCTCTCTCAGGAAAAAAATACTTCAGATCTTAAGAGTTTATGATTCAAACTATTGCTCAGTTCAAACCAAACATACTTTATTCATACAGTCCTTAGGTTAAATAAATCAAAGACTATGAGGGCTTCCATTATACATTTCCCTAAAAATAAAGGACTAGATGCATGATTTTTGACAGTGACTTACATGCAGTAATATTGCTTACAGATATGACTGCACTGTCTTTTCTTTAAAGCTAGACTGAACTCTGTCTCCAGAGTTGCCAGCATCATGAATAGTCCTGCAGACCAGAGGATATATATTATTATTATTATATTAAAAAGCAATTTGGAATACCTACATCTGTAATGCTATATTGTACTCTATGGTGGGAGGAAGTAGAGGAAGGGATGCCGGCTTAGCAGGAAGCTTGCACGATGTCACTTCTTTACCAGTAACACCACCACCAGTGGCCATTTCCTTTAACTAAATAGCAGGCTAAAGAAGAAGGATGGAAAGGAATAAAATGAAGGAAGGAAAAACAATAGAATCTAAGACAAATAGTAGCTCTCATGATATTCTACCATTTTGCTTGTAAAAGGTTACTAGGAACTCTACATTACAGTTTTTCCATCTCTAGGATCCTGTAGACATCGAGAGGAGAAACTGCAAGTATCATGTTATTTTAACTTCCTCTGTGAGTTAACATGAATTGAGACTGTATTATGGTACTTAGGAAAATCTACTGCCTTTGAAAACTCTTATGACAGAGTATGTAGTTTGGCTGACACTTTGGTTCTGTTTGAAATTGCCATATTCATCTTGGAAGCCATGAAAAACATGAAAATCTATTCTAGTTCATGAGAGCCGCATCATTTTTTGTCATAATGTTCATTTTGGAAAAATATGGTCAAGTATTTAAAATGGACATTTAAAAATGAGAGCTAACAAGTCAGTTGCTGTTTACTTGGACTTCAAATACCTCCCAACAACTGCTGCTGTTCTGTGAAACTTCAGTAAACTATCATAGTCATTCAACAAACTCTCAGAAACTTAAGTAACCTGATTACAGCTGTACCTTTGGCTAGAAAACCACCAAAGGGTCTTTCACTAGTATGCCATAGAGTTGGGAGGGGGTAGAGGGTGGTCTCCAAAAGACAGGACACTAGGACCAAAAAAATGTTTTTATGAGATGTATAAGAAGAATTTTTTTGTATATTAACTAAGCCTAGGACACACCACTTTTCTGTAGAATAAAATAAATGACCCTAGGGCTGGGAAGTCATTTTCACCTGCAAAAATGAGCATTCTTCACTTTTAAAACCCCAAGAAACAGATTTTCCTTGATTGTGCAAACTTTCATAAGGCTCTTGGTAAAACTCATGGGTAAAGAGAAACCTTCTGTCTACACAGACAGAGCAAATGGATTGCCATTTGATTTACTACCAAATGGTGAATTTCCACGTTAACCAGATACTTGGCTAAATCGGTTACCACTGACCCAGGGAAACAGGATGAACAGAATCAATCCTGCTATTTTTGATATAGTACTACACTACCTTTTATACAGTGTTTTTAAAGCCGTTAGTCAACACTGGTTGTTAAAAAGTAAAGATTCTGCATTAAATTTCAAAATAAATACAGTATTTTCAGAATAATATTTTTACCTCACAGAGGTGTTGCTTAAACATTATGCAAGTAGACTGCAAGAAAATGATGGGGTTTCTTTGGTACTATAACATCCTTTGAAATATCTTTTTGTTTTCACAGGCATCACTGGGAAAAAAAAAGAAAAAAGAAAAATCTCCAGTTTCAAGATTTTAGAAATGATCTTTGGACATGACAAGAGCGTCTGATTTGAAAATGTCAGTGGTGAAAGCTGATGTGGGTGGATGGGTAGGTGGAAAGGAGCAGTGCGAGTGGGAACTGTCATTTCATGTACAATAAAACAAGGCAGTCATACACATATGACAATTTAGTCTTGCAAATAGTTACTTTTTAAATGTCTTCAAATATGATCAATAACCAAATCTGTCCCCTAGTTTTAGTGATGGCTACACGATATTTTATTTTTATATATACACATATACATATACACACAGACATACACACACACATATATAAACACATATACATATATACTGTACATGCATACACACACATTATGCAGACAATGTAGATGCGTATATCCATGAATATTTTCCCCTCCCTTTTTCCCCCTCTTTCCTCTGTATTCACTACCAGCCATTGCAGTTAAAATATTGATTACATGTACAGAAGCACAAGCACTGACAGCAGTGGTATGTAAATTAAATAATTACATCCAACAGACTAGGGAATCCTTCCTTTTACCAGGACAGATTGGTTAATTTGTTAGGCTGCACATTTCAGGATCAAGTTCAGCAATGGCAGAAAGTCATGTAAACTGAGAGGCATAGCTATATGTCCCAATTTAGCTGCTAGCTAATATCCAAAGCAAGTAGAAATTATAACTGTTGGGTGTTTAGCTCTGGTAATAGCAGACTGAACTCCCAAGTGAAGCCAGTTTAGCCTGCTTACAGTGGGGCTAAATTTGACACTGGAAATTTTGGGAACAGCATGTTTTCCCTAAAGCAAGGGGTAGGCTATGTTAGCTTGGACCCTTTTTATTTAATTTTACTGACATTCTTCCCTTTTACCTTCTTAGGGTGAACACTGCACTCTTCTTGCCCACTCAGCTGATGATAACTTCAAATACCACCACTTATTATACCCAGCCACTTCCCTATGACATACAACTTGCACTCGGATGATGACTGATGAAAATGGGCCAGGCTTTCCTTTGTGCCATTTCTCTGCAAAACTGAAATATTGGCGCAGTTGCTGAGCAGTGAATTGTTACACCTAATACTTAAATCTATTTCTTAGAAAGAACAAGGGCCTAAGGAATATGGGCTAAGCTAAACATGAGAGACAAGCAGCAAGGTGCAGCTGACATGATGCATCAGTTTACTATGACTTCCTCTTTTATATATTACAAAAATTTAAGAATAGCATCTTGTATTATCACAATGTCTGCCGAACAGCGTAAAATGAGCAAGCAAGAAATTACTGCAATAGCTCCAGTTATTAAAAATGCATTATTTCCTTATTAACAATTCAAAACAGATGCCAAGGATCATCTCTGCTAGAAATAAAACTGCTGGAGTGAATAAAACATCCAGCAATTAGCTAAAAGCAGATCAGAAATGCTCCAGATTTCACTGTAGTACACTCATTAATTGTTTCTCTTTCAAAGCAAATTTCACTTTAAATTCTGGGCTACAAAATTAATTCCTTTGAACATTTTCTAAATAAAGCTGAAAACCTAAAATTAGAATTAAGCAACCATTCTGAGACTCTTCCATTTCCAATCATTTCCATTAATACCAAACAAATGGAAAGATTTACAGCTATATTAAATTACAAATGGTCGGCCCAATGTTATAAATCAGGGGTCAGTAACGGCTAGAGTGCCAAAAACAACCCAGCCTCAACCCAGGCCTCAATTTAGTACACCCGAGGCACACAGAGGGGAGCTGTGAAGGGCCCGATCCTCACTGCTGGTGGTGGTGCCTCTGGGCAGATGGCCAGGGAGTGGCCAGGGTTGCACTGCCCCAGGCCCTTGCCCACTGTGCACGTACAGCCACTGCCACCACAGAGCCAATGTTGGAGCTCCAGACTTGGTGTAGTTGTTTGCAGCCTGCCTGCCACTTGCTGCAGCTGCCCAGAGCCTGGGCCAGCTGTGGCAGCCTGCCGGGAGACTGGAGACAGCTGGGCCAGGTTCCATAGTGGCGGTGGCTGCATGCATGCCTCGGGGCACATGGCTGGGAAGGGGCCTAGGGCAACGCAACTCTGGCCTTTCCCCTGCTGTCCATGCCAAGGCATGTATGCAGCCACTGCTACCATGGAGCCCTGCTGAAACCTGGTGCAGCTGTTTGCAGCATCCTGGCTGCCTGCTACAGCTAACTTGGCCTCTGGGCAGCTGCAGCAGGTGAAGGGCAGGCTGCAAATAGCTGCACTGCAGTCCAGAGCCCCGGCACTGGCAGGGCTACATGAGCACCTCAGGGTGCACAGTGTGCAAGGCACTAGGGTTGCGCTGCCCTGGGTCCCTTCCCAGCTGTGTGCCTTGTAGCATGCATGTAGCTGCCACTGCCATGGAGCCCAGTCAGGGCTCTTGAGCTGTGAGCCGCTCAGGCTCCATGGCTGCCCAGAGCCTGAGCTGGCTGTCGGGTGTTGAGAATTGGCTTTGCATGCTATACGCAGGTATGTGTGCTGGGGCTTGCCAACCCCTGTTGTAAATGCTCCAGAAACTGAACTTCTATTAATGTCAGGGTCTTGTCATGTGGTAATTTTGGGTGGCTCCTGGAGCACTTAACATCTGGACTGTCCACCCAGTAGCACCTGGAACTAGTTTTAAGCACTCGTTATGTGGCTCAAAGTTACACCACTCCAGGGTAGCATTCTCTGTGATGCTTGTTACCCAGCCAGGGGCAACTGGTGCCTCCCAAGTCTGGGGGGGGCACCAGATCTCCAATGTGGGGGGCTGGACCTGATGGACTCATAAGGTCCCTTCCAGCCCTGAACTTCTGTGAAACTGTGCGCTGCTCACAGGGTAATGTGTAACAAGGCCTTCAGAGAGAGTTTCGCATGCAGAGCACTTCAATGATCAGGCCTGTAGTTGGCACTCTACTTACTGAATAAACTGGTTGTTTATATGTGTATGGCCTTATAATTTAGTACGCTCAGAAGCAACATCTACAGCAATTAATGACTTAAGGTTAGACTATAATATCCCTATTTATGAGGATCAATATGGGACCACTCACATAGCTGTACTCATTGACGTGTGTCAAGGGATCAAATTCTAGTCCTTAATTCAACTCTGGAATAGAATGAGGTGTTCTGGTACAACTAAGAATGGATTCTATTTCCCACTGAGGAGCCATGGAAAGGCATTGGCTCTCTGACAACCCCTTGGCCTCCAGCTTGCTACCACCTTTTGAGAGAGACAGCACAATCCCTACCCATTCAGTTTAGCTGGTTCGTATGTTGGGGGATGGGACAAGGCTCCAACTAATA
>NW_005842088.1:718749-739340 GCF_000455745.1 Alligator sinensis | reverse complement strand
TCCCTATTTCCAAATAGTGAGATACAAATACAGGAAAGGCTCTACAGTGTTGCAAAGCACGTACTTGTACTCCTGTCAGGCCTGGAACTGTAACCCACTATACAGGAAACTTCAAAAAGACATAGACAAGCACAGTAAGAGCAATCAAAGACACTCAGAGCTGGCTTAACTCTACTCCCATTCACACAGTGAGAATAAATTCCTTGGCCTAAATCAACAACTAGTGTAAATTCTCTAGCTCCACTGACACCAATTAAGTGATAACAAATTATAAAATTGAGGATCTGTTCCTACAAAAACTTAAATGGAAGTGGGGTCAAGTCAATGCCAAGTGTTTTTGAATCCACAACAGTTCTAAATGCATCTTTTAAAAGACTGTTTTGAGCTCTATCAATTCTACATTTTAAGTGTCATCCTATTAATACATTAAAATTGATTTTATATGTTTTTCTTGCTGCTCATTTAAAATGACTGAAATTGAAAACAATTCACTGTAATCTTCTCAGTGACCTTTAGTATGCAGGATCAAAAAGTAGTAGAAAAAATACATGATAAAATCTGTTCTACTATATGTTTTATTATACAAAAACTTTAAATTAGGTTAAGCAAAATATCTAAGGGATTGAAAAAAAAATGACATTTTGATACTTATTGATCAGAATAGAAGAGCCAAGGTAAAACTATCAATAGTATTAATTCTACTAATAATTTGACCTTGGTTCAAGACATTCAAGCAAGCCAGAACCTAAGTATATGTGGTTTACCTTTTGAAAGGGCTTCCTCTCTGGAGCAAATCAATTTAGGGCAAATGATAATTAAAACTCAAGCAGAAATGTCCTACTCAAGCCCTACTTAGCACTGGGTGAGTCCACTGATGGACATTTACAGCTGGATTAAAGTCACCACTGCCAAACAGTTTGCTCAAGAGTCCTGATGTAGAGAAGCCAACACACGGAAAGATGGATGGATGCTGAAAAGATGAAAGATGAAGAGTCCAACACATGCATGGTCAGGGACAACATGACCATGAAATACAGAAAGAAGGAGAATATGTTTGTGCATTTACAGATTTAGGATTCATTGCTGGTGTTCTTCTTTCCTTAACACCATACAAGGTGAGTTGAGGACTTTTCAGCACCACACTTAAAATATTTTGGCAAATATGTTATTCATGAGCTGGCAATTGTCACTGAAACTATTTTGAAAGTAAAAGTGAAATAAAATAAAGACATACTGCCCAAGGCATGCACCATTTCTTAATAATTCCTGTGCCTAATTACTTAGGTGATATGTAGTATTTTTTTTTTTTATTTTTTTTAAATAAAAGGCCATTATAATAACTCACTGCTTGTACAATTTCCTACTTGGGGTGTATATTATATACTGTCCATATTTCGTTAAACAAAATTGCAAAGCATGCAATAAATTAATTTATACTAACTGTACAGTGTATTATGCAATCCAGGCTCTTAAACTCTGAACAGCCATGTATTTGTGGATTATTTTATATTAAATAACACAGCATTCAGAGATAGGGAGGTTAATGCCTCTCTGAAAAGCACTACCCAATATCATATTAATGGAATGACATGCCTTAATGTTTACTCTGTGAACAATATCCAGCATGGTTTGTTCTTCCTTCTCTCAAGGATTCTAAGGAGGCTTGCTAAGGAGAGAACAGAGACAAACCCGTCCTACTGGATGTAAAATTTCTTAAATATAATTTTCTTCTAATGTTGTGTGATTTTTATTTTTACATTAACTGATCAGCATTTTGTTATATTAATTTATAAAACAAGGCCTATCTTTAAAAAATAAGAAGTGGGTGGACCATATCTACTCTTACCTGTACTCTGAGTGTGTGGCAGGGACAGTTAGCTGGGTATGGTACAATGGAGCTGGACAGCAAAACTGGTGCAGAGTATTTATAGACCTACGACACAAGGAAAAACACAAAGTCAAAACACCAAGTGTTTAGAAAGGGGCTTTTTAGGGAAAGGTAGAGATTACTAAGTATATGTGAAACTTGTCATAAGTTTGAAATAAATTTGTAAAAGTACAACTATCAACTCTGATTCCCAGAAAATCAAGGGGAATAGTCCCATGCTTTAGAGATACAAATCAAGAATGAGGATGATGAACTACTCCAATGAAGATAGAAAATTTAGTTGCAAAAAATTTAAAAAAAAATAAAGATGCCAATTTCTGACTTTGTCTTTGCCTTGTCACATGGTACAATAGAAGCAAAGTTAATAAAAGTTAAGGGTTTAAATTCCTGCAGAATAAAGTGAAAATTTTGCAAGTTACTCTGCACCAGTCATGTTGTTTCTATTGCTAATTGTACTACATACAGTGCTTACAAGCAAGAGGAGGAAAATGGGATGTATATGCAAATAACCTCTCTATCTCTAGGCCCAGCCATTATAAACAAGCTATCGTTCTGCTGTGGTAAGTCTAAAAGTCTTGTAATTTACTGCACATAGGTGACATCTGACTTTAGGGTAGAAACTAAAAGAAAAAGGTAGAAAAAATTTGTATAATTCAACAGAAAATGCATGCTGCATTTCAGATGTTTTTACTGCTCAGACTATCCATAACTAATACCACATAAAATCCCAGCAAAGAGAGAGAGAGAGGACAACACAAGATGCTGCAGCCAAAGAAACAATTTATAAATGATGCAGGGCAAAGCATTGCTATATTTTTTATATCATGATAGCATTAAACAGTTTCACATAGTAAGTATTGTATGACAAAACTACCAGAAAAATAATAATGAAAAGCCAAGCCAAATCTTTCATAACTCTTGCCGCATCTACGTTGAGATGTGCCTGCTAAAGTCCTATTCTTCTCCAATTTACTTAAACATAAAAATTGTCCATGACTAGTTAAAACATAGATCATTCTGCTCTTAATTTATTTTGCTCACAGTGTTCTTCTGAGCATTTCAAAAGGATTTTTTTAAAGCTCCCTGTGTTTAAAGAGAGTCCTGTGAGGTCATCCTCTTATAAGATCAAAAGCAGCAGTTAAGCACAAAAAATGCCAGTCTTTCTTCAGATAGGAGTCAGGTACTAATCCATTAAAAATGAAGGTCAGCTTGCTCTGATTCCTGTTGCCAATAGTCATATCAGCAATTGCAAGGCCAAGATGAGTGAGTTTTTCTGTTTAAAGGCAGCAATTGATGGTCACTCTTAAAAGTACTCAACCCCTTGGGAAACCAAGAGAAACATCGATCAAACCAACCACAATGTGCATGCAACTGAAGACTAATGAAAAACTGCTGGAGGATGCTTCACAATGGCAACTGAAATGTTAATTTGTAGAACCTTCAAACAACTGATAGAAGGAAGGACTAAGAGGGTGGAGACTATTCCTGGGAAAATTATTAAACATAGCAAAAAGAAAGGAAAAATACTTTAGACTTTAACAAGTAAAATAAACAGGGTTACTATAGGAAACGTGTTCCATGCTTCTTCACATTACTGAGGTGGGCTAACTTGCTGCAAGGGAAAAGATAACAATGAAGTTGAAGGACTGATCCTGTGTTGATGAAATCACCAAATTCTTACCATCTAGAAGTAAAGGTGAAACCTTAGCATGAAGCAGTTGTTTAACTCCATGTCTTTTCAGACTCATCCAGTCTCAGCCCAACCAATATTTTACTTTCGAGAATAAGGGATAGGCACATAAGAGACTTTGCTTGGACTTGGATCTTCTCAGCTCAGTGGATTTAGCATAGTGCTTACTCTGATCTGTGCCTCAAATAGCTTCTCCTGGGACTTCTACTAAGAAGCAACATACTTCTTGGGCTCTCTCAGCTCCATTTTTCCCAACTGTACCGACCATTTTCCTTTTCTTCCCAGTCTCCCCATCTGCAAGTAGGATTTATAATAATACTTACCTATTCATAAAGATAGCTGGGGATAAATATTTTAGTACTTGCAGGGATAAGTATTTTAACACTTTGAGATTTTCTTATGAAAGTAACCACAAATGCACAGAAAAATTATTTAGATAATAAGTTATTTATTTTTTCTGTTTGTCATGTAATAATGGCATTATGTAAAACCAGAGGCAGTAGTTACTTAACTCCTGAATGGGAGGTGATATTATGAAAGCACCCAATAACTATACAGGCATAAATCATAAAAAACTGCTGAGTTGCAAATCAAACACTTCATGGCATCACTAGATTCTAATTAAAAATATTAACAAGCTTCATTGTTCAGATTCATATTTAGATTTCATCTCTCCCAAGATATTGGGATGTGTGGATATCAACTCTGAGTTCAACCATTTTTAAAGATTTTAAAATACATTTGTATTTGAACTCAATTCTGTCATACAGTTTCTAAGTAATGCCTAAAATTACATCAAGGAGGAACACACCTGAAAAATTTTAGTTTGTAACCACCTTCCCTGTCTTGTCTGCAGTGGCTATAATGCTTATAAAACTTAATAGTTTACCATATTAAACTCCAATCTATGGTCCTCAAAGCACTAATTAGGGAAATGACTGAAGATCTAAGGAGAACATGGATGTCAGCACTGACTCAAGATAACAGCTCAAGATTGATGGACACATATTCTGACAATTTCAATTTCTAAAAAAAGTGGCAGCCAGCAGTGCAATTTTTTTTTCCAAGCATGAATTTCATTTTGATCAAGATACATAAGAGAGAGGTAGTTAGCTGTGATATGAGAGGTAGTTAGTTGATTTCACTCAGAATGCTGGATAGATGTAGACATCTACCCAGCCTTGCATGCATATGAACAGGTAAACTTCATTTGTCACCTAAAACGTGTACACTTTTACAGAGCTCTGTCATTAACAAACCTCCCAAACATGAAATACACTGCCCCTGAGAATACTACCACTTCCAAGAGACCCATCTCTGTTATGGTAAAAAATTGGATAAAGATCCAATTTAGCTACATTTTGAAGAGATTTAAAATGGGCATTTTGGTTCAGCTCATCTGCATTAATTCCCAATATGCTGTTTGTAGAGAGGAACACAGCTTTAGAACAGTTTCATAGAACCATAGAAAATTAGGGTTTAAAGGGACCTCAGGAGGTCATCTAGTTCAAGTTCCTGCTCAAAGAAGGACTATTCCCAGCTAGATCATTCCAGACAATGGAATACTCATTGTGACATTAACCAGATTTACCTATTCTTACCATTACTTCTTATTCTAGCGCAAAAATCTTGCTTATATAATGCAAAAAGTTAAGACTTTCAAATGACCTTAGGCTTTCTTCTGCAGATACTCCAAATCTTTATTCAAAACCTCCTACATTTAGTCAAGAAACCTCAAGTCCTGGCTTCAAAACAAATTAGGGGCAAATCCAGGTTATTACCAGGCCTGTGTGAAGCTTTGGTCACCGATTTGATTCGGCGCAGATTCGGAGGTCGAATCTCCAAATCTGAAACGAATCAGGAGACCCTTTAATCTCTCCTAATCAAATCGGAACCCTCTGAATCAATTTGGAGAGATTCAATGATTTGGACATAGACACAGCTTTAAATGCTTTTTCTACATACCTCAAGGTACCAGGTGGTTTGTGAACACTGAGATTTTGGGGCAGATGGAGCATCCCATGGGAGCACAGTGGGGTCCCCAGCGCACTCGGTGGTGGAGTGCATGCGGGACCCCCCCCTTGCTCCCTGGCTTGGTGACTGGTGCCTCCTGGGTCTGGGGGGGGCATCTGGGCTCCCCCCATGGCCAATCGCCGAGACAGAGGGTGCAAGGGGGGTCCCCTACGCACTCAGTGGTGGACCCGGAAGAGTCTGCCGCTGAGCATGCAGGGCCCCCCCCCCCCCCCCCCCCCCGGGGGGGCCCCCCCGGCCCCCACCGCCCCCACCGCGAGTGCGACAAAGGCCACGCCTGGTCCCTCAAGGTATGTAGAAAAAACATTTAAAGCTGTGTCTATGGCTGGATTGCTGATTCTCCAAATCAGCATGGAATATTCAGATTCAGATTTGGCCAAATCGAATCAGGGATAGTGATCTGAATCAACAAACTGAATCACTGTCCCCCGAATTGGACCGATTCTGAATCAAATATGGCCTGCTTCGCACACCCCTAGTTATTACCTCTAAATCTTGCCTACAACAACATTAGCACTTGTTAGGATCCAAGTCTTGGTGATAAAGGTGTTCTTTATTGCAAATGAAGTTTGCAATTGTTGAGAGGACTCTGCAAGAGGGTTCATTTTGCTGAATTTGGGTTATTCAGGTGGGCTTGGTCAAATAGATGGTGATATTTCTAGATGTATTTTTTCCTGAATTGCTTTAGATGGCTTTTTCCATACAACAATTACCAATCACTTATTAGCCTCTTTGAATCCACCTATCCATTCTCCCAGTACTATGCGACATTGCACATACTATAATATGAGGTGTGATACTAACTAAGACTTCTGTTAAAATTTCCTTGCATGTGATGTCATACAACCTCATATATTTGGCTTCAGCCTTGGAGGTATTGACAACCTGCATTGAGACAAAAGGCTAATCTAATTGTAAACTAACATGCTATAGGCAAAAACAGTAAATCATATATATCACATGCTTACATGATAATTTGGTGGACTGCTGTAACCTAGCATCTATGTGCCAATCCAATTAATTATTCTGTTTCTCACAATTTACTCTTGATGCAAGATAACTTTATTTTCCAAGATGAAAATTCTACTTTTCACTGCTACTGTTTTGGCAGCAAGGCTTTCCCCCTTCCATTATGTTGGCTCTTTTTCTAAAATATATTTGACAGTCTGATTCAGCTTTTGATGTTACATTATACACTGGAAACCTCTTATTAATTCAGCTTTTTGTTACTTGATCTATGTTATGTCCAGCAATCAGGGGGCCAAATGTGCCAGACATGTGCTACTGAAGCATACAGAATATACTTGGCTAGTTAGTTTCTATTATTTATGATGCAATCAGTATAATTAAAAAGTGTAACTGCTTTGGATAATAACAACTATATAAAAGGCAAAGACTGGTTATGCCCCTTCAGTTTCATATAGGGGAACACCCTAGAACTCATTTGCTATTGGCAGAAGTTCACAGCTGTGGTATCACATTATCACAGAGAGCTTGAAAGCAGCAAATTAAATTTTCAATAAAATATTGCTGAACAATGGAAGCCATCAGAAGATGATATTTTTCCATTTAAAGTTAATATGTTAATCAGGAAATAACTGAAGAGCTAGTTATCAGTTAGCTCAGAAAATAAATATTTCTGTTCATCCCTCTTACCCTTATGCATGCATCAATGCACATTTTATGTTTTTGTGTCTTCTTGCAATATTTTTAAACTGGCCTTAGATCAAATGTCACTAATACTTTGGGAAAAATTAAGCTACTCTAAAGAAAATCACCCCTATGTGTAAACACTCCAGATTAACGTGCATTTAATAGATATTAGATGAAATGATCAACACGCATCTTAGGAGTATTATATTCCTCTCATTTTCTCATTATAACAAGATAACTTTCTGTACACATCTCTCAAGGCATATACTAACAGAAAGACAATAAAATATCTGGTGGCAAGGTGCCAACAAGAGTAACTATCCATACATTGCTCCCCGTTTACCATGAGCAATGAATCATGAACTGACTATCTGCTCTGATTTCATATTAATGATACAGAACCAGGTTCTCCAACTCCTGGAACATGACATTTTTTATTTTAAAAAAATTAAAGCATCACATAGAAGCACTGCCATATGTTTTGGTATGGTACTTGGGCACACAATAGTAAGCAGAATTAAAAGCATATAGAGTTAGTAACTATTTAAATAAAGATGAAAGGTAAAAGATAATATCATGAATGTGGGGTAAGTCCTACAGTCTTTATACTGCCTTTGCCTGCTACCCTCTCCTTGAGCTCTATGGCAATCTTGCCCAAAAAACCCAACCTAGAACTAAAGGATTTTGGTGCTATTCTTGGCATGGTTGAACCCCAATATTTTGTATGCATTTAAATATATATGCAAGATAGTGGACTGTTTTGTTTACTAACAGAAAAACAGGTGGACAGGGTATTTTCTATCCAAGTATCTGCAAATGGAGACTCATTCAGAATAAATAAGGAATCTTCTACTGTTGCTTTACTCCAAAAAAAATGGGGCTATAAAATAGTCTTTCATAAATAATCTTGATAAAATAATCTTTCTAGAACAGGCCATTGCTTTTACATCCTATTTAAACCTCGTCTAGCACAGTAAACAACAGAAAATTTGAATTCTGCTTTGCCCCATCCTAGCATGCATAACATTAACTTGCATTACTTATTTATTACAGTTTTGAAGAGCTGTTCTTCCAAATCATTTTTCCTTCATTTAAAATAAATAAACAAAACAGTGCTTTATATATCACAAGATTTTTATATATCACAAGATGTTGTGTATGAATGCGTAAAGCCATAATATGGGTTATATGTAGTAGCCAGTACTGGCTGAACATTAATTAGGATGATTTTAATTAAAATTAGTAACACACACCTACCTGAACTTTGGAGCATTTAATTACCTTAACATGGTGATTAAGAAGATCTAGTGAAAGTTCTGGCTACTGAAGTCATTTTTATTACAAATGATGTACACATTATGTATATTTTTATACACAGAACTGTATCCTATTGCTATTTGTAGAGTTAAATAATGGATTGCCAAGCTAAAATAAAAGTCTCAAGAACAAAAAGATACAAATTAAACAATTTTGGAAAAAGAGACAAAATGTTATTTGGTAAGATCAGAAAATTGATGGAGAAAAGGAAAAGTGGTCTTTTCTATTTTTCTGACTTCAGTGACCTAATGTACTGGAATTTTTTAAGATACTAAAACTTGTTATGCACAATTGTTTATGACAATTGGCATTTTACATTGTACATACAATATAATGTATATATTTACACACAATATATAGTGAAAATATGGAAACCATGTGCAGCTATAAAACTAATGAGGTTTAAGTCTAAGATATTAAAGGAGGAAAAACACAGCAATGTAGAAAGAGTGAGAGTATGAAGAGGAGAAATTTACAGGCCAGGTAAAGCTTATTACCCAATACCATTGTAGAATGACACATGCTCCATTCAGTGCAGTACCAATAAATCACTCCTGCTAGCTAGACCATATGTTTTGCTTTTTTCTCTGATCCAAAAAGATGGAGCTTAAGCAATTTGATATTTACAAACAAAATTCTGAAGGAAAAACGCAGTATTTATGAATGGCTCTGTGCCCCTCATTAGAATTTGAACACATATTTTTTAAGGTTTCAAAAAAGGCTGTAATTTAATGTAGTTAAACCAACACTTTTTCACGTAAGTAAGATTTATCTTATCCTTATATTAGATATATTAGGTACCTACCACAAGAAACAACTCATCGGTTAAATGATGACAAGCACAGCTTTCAATATACAACATTTAAAAAAAAAAATCTTATAAACAGCTAGGCTTACAATTTTACTTTTTATACATCTCTTAGCATCTAATCTTTTAACCAAGTTAAAGGTAGAATTACAGAAGTGACAGGTCAGATCTTGCTTCCTACATTATGTGCTATAATACATGCAAGAAGATGCCAGACTTGCAAGCAGCAATGGAGAGAGATACATCAGTATTTTTGTTTCTAAAAATAAGAAAGCAATGCCACAGACATCTAAAATTAATTCCCGAGTACTATCTTACTAAATATTCTTTACAAAATCTTTATAGCACAAGAGAAATCTACTGCCAGTCTGTTGTGCTAGTAATCATGATAAGATTAGGAATAAAGGAGCCACATAAAAATTGCTAAATCTACATAATTACTATATATTCATAAAAAATACTGAGAAACTGAGTACTATGATATTTGGCAAATAAATCATCTTAAACCACAGGATGAATTTAAAATAGAACTGTACTACATTGCCAAAATGTGCATACATGAGCTATCCCTAAGTATGCATTCTGGTCTATGTAAGCTGCACACTACAACATAGTCTGTTGAGAGTAAGGTAAAACAGAAACCTCAGAATGAATACACAAATAGAATCCAGCGTACAGATCGCCTCTCCCCTTTTATCCATTACGCACAGCAACATTTCCAAGCTAATCCACTTATGTAATGAAAACTACATTGTATTCTCAGTTTCTTACCTGTACTTTCTTGTATTTAATTAAATACAGCATATTTAATTTCATCCTAATTTTACAAAGTTTAAATACTCTCCCATCTAATCCCATGCCCTTCCTGCCACACACAAATAAACTAAATTCAGGGCCAGGCTGAGATGCTCTTACTCATAGGAGTAGCATCTGATTCAGGAGTTGTTGATTTTATTAGGACAACTTGTGAAACAGGCTATTAAACTTGAGTAAAGGCATCAATCAGCATTTGAATAAACCCTTAGAGGCTGTTACTGACACTGCTTAATGGCAAAAATGGTTATTCTGGCATTCCCATTCACATAATGCAGGGTGCTTTGATAAAATTAAATCTCAGAGGATCTATAAATGGGGATGAGAATGCAAGTGGTAGGTACAGTCATTGCTAATTATTGCAGGGCACAAATGGTACCTGCAGGTATTTACAGCACATAAACATGGAGAATGGGCACCACACACTTGCTTCTTTGTTTTGCTTTTTGGCTGCAGTAGAATGACAGGTTGGTGCTATGATGTAGTTGTAGTAAGCTCAAGAGTCAAAGCCTATTTGAGTCTTCAGAATTCAGTTGAATAAAATTGCCCAATATGGTTTCCATATATACTTTGATTTCATGATGTCGCAAACCCTACGCAAACTTCGACATTCTTTTACCTCTGGCTACAAGCATAAAAGCCCTTAGCTCTTCAGCCAAATGTGGCAACTCATAAGAAGAGCTGCCGCACTGCATTAAAATGAATGAAATATTAAATTCCTGTTGTGTTAACTGTAATACTTATATAATGTATGTGAACTGTTTCTCGAGCATTTCATGTATCTTTAGGATTTGAGAAAATGTGTATACAATAATCATGAAGCACAAACAGATAACTTTATACCTCAAAGTACGTAACGTCTGACTGTACACCATTTCTTAGAATGAGAAATGCTTTTAAATGACAGTATGTTTTAATGGAACAAAGCAATAAAACAAAATGGAAGATATAGTTAAATTCCTGACGCATCTATTCTTGGAATTGTGTACTGTTTCTATTTCAGATTTCATTTCCATTGAATCTTTATTTTTCTTCCATTTCTACAGGTTTATTTTGTTTTTAAACATGGTAAATCATTTTAAATTTGACAGCTCTAAAAGTAACCCTTTGCCTGTACAATTCTAAAATACGTATCATTAATCTGCAGAAAAGGTAACACCCAAAAATGGTTCAGAGAGAGACACCTACCAAACAATAAACTGATGACTATTCTTATTTCTATCTCAAACAGTGCTGAATTCTTCAACACAAATATCAGAGACCTGATGATAGATGTAGAAGAAAAAGGTACTCACAAATAACACCTTCTGCAAGCCATTCTTGAATATGATGTGGTTCCCCCCCCTGTTTCAAGCAATCTGAGGTAGAACAGGACACGTATAAACAGCACACACACACACACACACAAAAAATCACATTCACAGCTTTTGCATGCTCATTCAAGCTCAGGCATAAAAATACCACTGATAAGTAAGCTTGTGATGTAACCAGCATCAAACACTGCATCAGATGAACCAAAGGCTCTGAGGGGTTATATTTTACAAAGCCAAAAGGTTTTCCCACAGAGCAGGATTAGCAAATTTATAAACCAGTAGTGCTGTTTTAATATTCATGTTTGGTTTGCTTTCTGCTTCCAAAGAAAACCTTTTATTATTCTTCTACAGCACTAAAATAAACCAAAAATGTTTCCTGGTTTGATATTCATCTGGATCTTTAAGATTCAAATGATAGAGATTGAGAATTCACCATTTCTATGAACACTGTAGTACAGTCCAAACCAGAAAAAAGCCCATTGGTCCTTTTATCTCCATGGTAACAGCAGCATCTGTAGAGGCAAATTGTATTCTGTCTTCTATTCACAAAGTGAATTTATAGTCATATACTATCATATGAAGTGATAAGAGGAATGCTAATCAATAACTAGGGGAATCAGAAACATAAATACAAGTAGAGTTTTAAACTTCGATTGAAAAAATAATATTTCTTGAGAATGAAGAAATAATACCCAAATTATTCTTTTTAATCAAACGTCATTTGGAAATACATGAACTTTAACCATCAATGCTCATTAAATACATATATTTTATTTTTTGTAGTTAGGAACCTTGCTTACTTTTCAGTTATCTGTTGCAAGCCATTATAATGTTCTTAAGGGATAGATGACAGTTAAACAAAGCTCTTTTATGCAGATGTTGCAGAGGACAGATTTAAATATGACTTTCTCTGAAGCCTCCCACCCTGCATCCCCTCCCAACATTTGCTGTCACTAATACTGGTAGCCCAGAAAGTGAGCAAAATACCATCACTCCCATATTTTTCTGTCACACCTCTACCCATGCAGATAGTAAACAGATGTGATGCTGTAAATGCGCTGTATATGCAAAACTGACACTGCCTGTTTCCCAAAGCAATGGCCTTAATCTAGAGTCTTGATTAGTCGCCCGATTTTCTCCCTGTCTGTGGTATCTCCAGATGACAATCCCGCTCCAAATATTATAGCTAGACACTCATTTCTCAAATAATAAAGACAGCTAATCTTGCTCTCTCTCTTCATGAATCACTATAATGACCATCTGTTCACATTATTAAGTTAAATATTATACCAGACCCATTTCATGAGGCCTGCTCATGTGATGTTATCAAGTGATCAGTTCAAGACTGTTCTATAGCTTGGAAGTATTACAGGATAAAAGAGGGAGCAGGTGATCAGCCAAATGTTGCTTATCACTATATTACATTACCTGTTGAGTTTCCAGGCAAAGGAGATGCGTGAGGGTTTATGGCTGCTGCTATGTCACAGTTTTTTGGAAAGGAAAAATTGTTGAAGCATGAACTTCTTCCAAAACAAACTGTTCAAGTCAGTTTGTGATGAGCAGAAATCCAAGCACCACAGGTTGCAGGAGGGAGGGGGTTATCATTGTAATTCAGATATATCTATAATCGATATAAGCTGAGGAGTTGCATGAAGTTATTCTCAGTGCTCCAGTAACTTTCTCCTAAGCTGAACATTCAGGTTACAGTCTTGCTTTAAGGACACTTTTTTGTTTCTTATACCTCACTGCTATCTTCTATTGCTATGAAAGCAACAAAGACATCCAAAAGTTATTTGTAAACTTTGTCTTGTGTTCATATGGCACAGTAAGAGCATGGACAAGCATACCTTTTAACCAAAAGGAATGGGCAGCTACCTCTTGGGAGCATGCAGCCACTGTTGTAACTTGTTATATAACCATGATCCTATAGGGATACAAGTGTGGTGAATTGTCTAGGCAGACAAGGTTCTTTGGGTACATGTGATCATCTTTTATTAGACCAACTAAATAGTTCAAAAAACTGTTCTTGGCAAGCTTTTGGGCAAAAACACCCTTCTTCAGGCATAAATCACCCTACATTTTAACCCTGAATGAAGTGGAGTTAACACAGAAGCAGTTTTGCAACACACCCCTACAGAATCATAGAGAGGTAACATGCTAATCATAACAGCTTATAATAATGTGTTGTGATATTGATAACATGAATGTATATACAGATGCAACAATAAGTACTTAAATTAAGTCTCTTTTAGGACAGTTACGTGTGTAAAGATATCCCCTGGAACTGATGCCATTTTATGTATCAAAGAATAGGGTTAACCATTAAGGAATATGATTATACATGGAATCTATGAGGTTGTACAACTTGTTAAACAGAATCAGGTCCCTAAATCCTGGGTCTGAAACTCCATAAGCATATTGGATCATTCTAGTATTTATTACTTGTTAACTCCACTTTCTTAAAGCTTGCTTGAAGAATTCTAATCCAAAGCATGCCAAGTAAAGTAACACTAAGTCCACCTTCAACATGGTCTCTACATGTGAAGTAGCACTCCATCCATCCATCCTTACTTTGATACTACCCGGATTTAGAATATAAATTTGTATAAGATTCTAGTTACCAATGTTTGCAGTCACCAGTTGAAAGACTCTTATTTGCAATACAGCAGCCAAGGAGTGATAACTTACACATCCATCCAAATACTGGAAAAAGATCATTCCATTTCAAACCAGAGTAACAGTCTGGATTGCTTAAACTGCCTCTTGGTTTTCATCTATTTTTAACCTTAATTAATTAAAATATTTTAAAATAAATTCTCCATAAAGAAATACCCAAAAGGATGTCATTATCAATACAGTTATCCCAAATAGCTTCTCTTTTACACATGCCAAATGGTTTGTAGGAAGGAATTTGAAGGATTTCTTTATAGTTTTCAAATTTTGCTCAGTATTGCCATTATCTACATGGCAGGATTTCCTAAACTGTGTTGGACAAGTCTAGGTATAAAAGATGACTTTTCCTAGTTAATGTCAGTGCCCTTCTCAATGAACTTGAAATTTAAAAACAACAAATATGAGTGAAATTCTGAAATGAATTGAAAAACTTTCCATGACTTCAAGAGAGCCACACATCATGCTAGAGGTAATCCTACAGAAATCTAACTGCACATTACTGAGCAGCTACAAATCCAAAAAGAGTAAGATCTTCAGGACAGATTCGCATCTGATTTGTACTGCAGTCAAGTAGGAATAATTTTAATTATTTCAGTAAAACTTACCTGCAGTACTGTGACGCCTAACAGAACATCATGCTAGGACAGATTTTAGTAGTTTGAATTGTAGTTCCATAATTTGCCTATTTTTAATTCTCATTTTGAAAATTTACCTTTCAAAGGTTGAAACACAGCCTCGGATATAATTTACTACTTGACCTCATTTTTCACTGCCCAAAATATTCCTTTACAATTTCAAGTGCCAATTAATAATTTTGCACATCAAGCAAGTTCTCTAAATAATATACTCTGGAGATGAATATTTCCACTACATCATCAGAGAAATAATTATGGACTACAAGCATAATTTGTTCAAGACAAAGTCCTGTGTTCTTGTTCTGTCTAAACATATTTTGTAAATGTCAATATCCTTATAAATAATAAAATAGAGGGTTGCAGTGAAACACCCCAGCTGAGAGAAGACTCAAAACCGCAATTTGTCAGTTTGACAAATTATTCTATTCTCTCCGATTCACAGAATGTCATTACTAGTACAATGCAAGTAACTTATCACTTTGCTTGCATGCTATTACCCACTAGGATGAACACTATGACCCATTACATACTTGAAAATTATTAACAGCATTACTGACTGATTGTTTACAGACTGACAGTGCAAGCCTCTAAATAATTATTTTTATTAAACCCATTTTTATTTTATTTTTTATTTTTATTAAACCCATTTCCTACTACACTCCTTCCATTTTACTATTATTGAAGTGACTTCAAGGTTTTAAGCACCTGTTTCTATACCATCCTAGAAGAAATAAAAGCAGCTAACTCTTTCACACCCAAGGCTATGAATTTAAAAAAGGGAAGCAGTATTTTTTATTATTGCCTTTGTATAACTCTCAGGAGGATTACTTAAGTAGCTTTGTACAGGACATGTGTAGAGCATATTCTATAGCACTGAAATGACACAGCATTTTCTTCAATTATGTCATGCACAGAAGCACACTCAAAAAGCCTAGAATTAAAAAAATGTTTAGCAATTTTAATTGTCCAGCATGAATACTTTAAAAAGGCTAGATAGCCACAGTGCTGCCTGAAAATCATACACCTTATAGCACCACAAATTTATCACCAAAAATCAAGATTTTTTTTTAAGTATAGGCAAAATACAATGAGATTCTTAAGCCAATATATAAAACTCTTCTATATCTACTCTCCTCTCAAAGCAACTGTAAAAAAACCCCATGGCTATAATGCAGATAGTATGTGGCTTTAGTACAGAGTCAGGGATACGATACCAAAAAATTAAAACTAATTTTCTGTCTTCCTTGGAATAAAAGTAGCTCCTCCAGAAAACATTAACTTGCTTCAATGCTAGATTCCTGAGACTTGTAGAAAGGGGCAACTGGAACACTAGGAAATAGAACTGAACAAGACCTCCTGTGTCAGCAAGCCCAGACCTCTGCTATTACAGACCACTGAGTCAAAGAAAGAAACCCTTTCAGAAACTTACACAGCTTCATTTTGAAACCAGTTCAGCTTTTTGTTCCTGCCATTCCTATTAGGAAGCTGTTCCAGAACTTCACTCCAATAATGACTTGAAACTTTCTTCTAATTTCCAACCCCAGTTCACCATTTTTCTTGGAGTGAATGTTCTCTAGTATAAGCTGAAGTTAGACCATGGAGTTCATAGCCATCCAGTCCTTTCTTCACCTTAAAAATATGTCATACATTTGCTATTATCCCGTCGAATTCCACCATATATGTCTGCATAGACCCATTAAACACCTTTGGAATTTCATGTGCCAGTTCTTTCACAATTTGGGGATTACCCATCCCCAGCCACCCTCTCCTTGAGTTGTAGGTGTTAAAAACACCTGCTTTAGCTGAATAACAACTTCATTTTTTATCCCAAAAGGGGATATGAGGAACTCTGTCCTGCAGTATAAGTAGCGTACCCACTTCCCTTTCCCAGCTTGACAAAGACAGGATTTTTACAAATCAAGTAAGCTCAGATTTTTTCATGTGGGAATTTACAAGGTGGTACATACTTCCAGCTCAAGGGCTTTTGTGATCTAGAATAATATCTGTTGGGGAGCAAGAGGAGGGCTGGAATTTGAAAACGGTTATTCTGCCAGGAAAACTGCAGCATTTCAGGAGTCCTGTGGGTAACAGCATCTGTCCTGCATCTGTTTGCTTGTCACACAATACTATGATGTTGTTATAACTACAAGGCAGTACTTATTTCAATAGAAAGTGTACTTAAAAAAAATAAATAAATAAATAAATCACACCTTGCTCCAAAAAAGATTCATTAGTTAAATCAGCAGAAATACTACTGTACTATATCACTGTAATGCATCACCCATCATTTGACAATTAGAAAGTTGGTTTCCATATTCCAATTTAATGCATCTTTAGAGAAAGCAATTTTGTACTGATGAAGGGTATGGTGCTACACGTGTTCAAAGGCAGTTCTTCATGTTATTTCTGCAGCCATACATAAAAATATTTATTTCCTATATAAATTTGGTACAAAGTAGATTTCTTAAGACTTGGGCTGTTCCAAGCCATCTGTGGTCAATTTACTGAGGATACATTACTATTTTGCTTAATTATAGAGATTTCTCTAATGGTAACTTTAATTGTTCGGAAATTCAATGAAATAAAGGAATGCTTGACTGGAACTTTCATGAGCTTGTCCAACTATCCCTGCAGTCCCCTCCTTCTCTACCTCCCCATCACCACAAACCTATGTAACCATACCCAACAGTATTTATGCATTTCAAGCAGCCTTGTTTGACCAAACTATTTCACTTTGCAATGCAATTCACTAAATTAAAAAAATAATTCACAGAACTCTATGGTACTGTACTTTATATAATTACTTGAGACACAATCCTGGATTATGCTGAACAGTGCATCTCCCAATGAGGTCAGTAGGAGTTACAAGAGTTCTGCATGTTTTAAAGATTAAGGCCATAGAGGAACAGTATTTTTATTAAAACATATTTTAGCTACTAGATAAAATGGTTTAATTTCCCACTTACTAGATTTTTCCCAACCAAGTTGTTTGAGAGGCTTGGAAGACTAGTCCTTTGCCCTTGGATGTCCAAATGGCAAAACGGGCCATATAAATTGCCTGACTTTCAAAAGACCACCCTGAATGTTGAGTTTTTTTGGAACTGAAGTCACAGGTGGAAATTTGTGGGTAGTAAACACTTTCTGGAAATGCAGCCCTGAAAACTCATATTCAACCACCTATCACTACAGGTCTCCTTCCTATTCATCCTACCATGTCTTATACTTCCTATGAAGTCTTCTCATAGGTATGTAATTTAGGATTTTTCTTGGGTTTCTTGGACATGAAAAGTTCAACAAATCAACTTCCAAAAACTAAAGAGACTGAAAACAAGAGTCAGTACCTGAATTCTACATAAACTACAGGTGACAGCTACTTTGCTGGTGACAGCTGCTTCAGATTGAGTCCTACCTAAAACACGTAGGTTACATCCAAAATAGGTTTTATGTTCATAGTCTTCTATCCCACTACTACTATAATTCCTTTAGAGGTAAGGTTCTAGGAAGATAGGTCTCATGCCTTTTTTCTTGGCCTATTGTGGACCCCAAAACTTTGTTTTGAGAATGTAGATTATGATGCATGTTATTTACTTTAAGTATTTTTCTTTTTCTCATCAACAAAGCTGAAAAAATATCCTACCTGCTTAACCAACTGAAATGCCATTAGTTAGTATTAATCATTTGCAAAGTCGAAATCTTTACCCCTCAGCTTGTAAAATGACACCAAAATATCACTTTGACCATACACACTACTTCGGAAGACCTAAAGTATGCTTTAAACAGAAAGCTAATAGAAGAAGAAATCTATGAAAAAAATGTGCTTTGAAGCTGCCCCAGGCCCTGAACACAGCTAAACTAGAGATCAAAAAACATTGGATGTGTCTGAGACTGAAACATTTCACATAAGAAAACTGTAACCAGCAGCAGACGGAATATTTGGAAAACAGCATGGAAACAGTTATTGACAAGACCCAAGTACAGTATTTTGGCTTAAGCTGTTGGTTTGTGTGTTATGACATCAGGACACAGCTGCTGTCTCCTCTAACAAAATAATAGAGTGCTAATGAATCACACTACGATGGAATTAGGAAAATAATTTCTTCAGTATTAGGATGCGTTTCAAACTGCTGGTCAGTTAAGCGTCAAATACATTTATAACCTTATTGACTAGGCAGTATAAGTACCAGTTGTTTACTAGCTCAGATAAAGATGCTCCCACATCCTTTGGATAATGGATCAGGAAGAAATCTTCAATATTTGTAGGATTTTTTTTTTTTTGCTGCATACGCCCTCCTAGAGGAGTTGGGGTACAGACAGAAGAATGTAGAGGGACTGAGAATTTTAAGTTAAAACATAATCAAGGGTTATAACATGACTTGGCCCCTGCATACAGCATCCTTATCATTTTAAAGTGTTTTGGGAAAGTGAAAAATGAATGGGCAATGTGGCATGTCATGTGTAATAGCAAAAAAAAAAAATTAAGAAATAACCATGGGGACAAGCAGCAGGGGGCCAACTGCCTGTCGCCCCTCATTTGCCCTGCACACTGCCTATCCCCTACCACTTGCCCCCCTACTATTGCATCCCCCACTGCATTGGTGGTGTGGACAAATTTAAGATGACTGTCCAATAATTAGATTCTATATATAAATTATAACAATAATTTTATAATTTTTCCATATGTAGAATCTAATTATTCTGAAATCTTAAATGTAGGTAAATATGGTATCTAGAGGAGAGAGAAGACCTGAGGACTAAGGCTACGTACAGACAGTTAAAAAGCCTGAGGCTAAATCAGTTCAGTCTTTGCAGGTAAATCTAAACTGAACAGATTAAATTGAAACAGAAGTGAGCACACATTTACCTTTGATTCAGGAAATGCAGTCACATACCTGCACTGGCTCAGGCCAGAAGCTGGGGGGGGGCGCTAGAACATTAGGGGGCCTAATTCCATCATAGTGTGATTCACTAGCACTGTATTATTTTGGTGTATGACCTGGTGAGGGGACTGCAGGTCCTTGACCACCGTGGGCAATAGTGATCATCACCTGCTGGATTTCATTATTCAACACACAGCGTCTAGGGCTCACACCAAGGCTAAAGCCCTTGACTTCAGAAGGGCCAACTTCGATGAGCTTAGGAGACTAGTGGGGGAGGCACTAAGGGTCCAGAAGGTAGAGGAGATGGGAGTCCCTGAGGGATGGTTGTACCTTAAGGGGGCGATCCTCCAGGCCCAAAGGATAACAGTCCCTGAGAGAAGCTAGGCGGGTAAGAGAGCTCAGAAACCCCCTTGGCTCAGGAAGGGCATTCAGGACTGCCTGAGGACTAAAAGGGGAGTGTACAACCAGTGGAAGGGAGGAGCTATTACCAAGGAGGAGTACTCCTCCTCGGCCCGTGAGTGTAGGAGGGCTATTAGGAAGGCCAAGGCAGAGATGGAACTCAGGCTAGCGTCCAGGATTAAGGACAACAAAAAGTCCTGTTTCAAGTACGTTGGGAGCAAGAAGAGGGCACCAGGCAATGTAGGGCCCCTGCAAGACACAAACGGTAATCTGGTGGCCACGTCAGACAAGAAAGCTGATATTTTTAACAGTTTCTTTGCCTCTGTTTTTTTGAACAGGGACCAGGACATCCCACCTACCAGAGGTAGGGACAATCTTGGGGATAGCTCTATCAAGCCTTTAGTCAGTGCAGATGTAGTTAGGGATCTTCTGGAAGAGCTACACATTTTTAAATCTGCAGGTCCAGATGCCCTCCACCCAAGGGTGTTGAGGGA
>NW_005842088.1:709612-718532 GCF_000455745.1 Alligator sinensis | reverse complement strand
TTAAGAAGGCCTTTGACACTGTCTCTCACCCCATCCTCATCAATAAATTAAGTGACTGTGGCATTGATGCCTGCACAGTTGGATGGGTAAAAAATTGGCTGATGGGGCGCACCCAGAGAGTAGTGGTGGACGGGTTGTACTCAACCTGGCGAGATGTGAGCAGTGGGGTACCCCAGGGCTCGATCCTCAGGCCCCTGCTGTTTAACATCTTCATCAGCGATTTGGACGAGGGGGTGGAAAGCACGCTGTCCAAGTTTGCTGATGACACTAAGATGTGGGGCGAGGTGGACACACTTAAAGGGAGAGAGAGGCTGCAACTAGATTTAGACAGATTACAAAAGTGGGCAGATAAGAATAGGATGGGGTTCAACGTAGACAAATGTTGGGTGCTGCACCTTGGGAGAGGGAATCCACAGCACACATACAGGCTGGGGAGTTCCCTTCTTGAAAGCACAGAGGTGGAAAGGGATCTCGGAGTCATTATTGACTCCAAAATGAACATGAGCCGCCAATGCCAGACCACAGCCAGCAAGGCCAGCCATACCTTGTCATGCATCCAAAGGTGCATCTCAAGCCGGTCCAGAGAGGTGATCCTCCCCCTCTATGCGACAGCACGGCACAGCACAGCACAGCACAGGACTTGAAAGCATGCTGGGATGCTGGGGGACTGTGATTTTGAAACAGGAAGTGGTCTGGGACAGAAGTTTCATAAACTGGTTTGATGCATATGTTAAGTCTGATACTACATTTAACCTGGTTTATCTGAAACCAGTTTCAGCCATTTTGAAACTGGTTTATGCACACTAAACTTCTGTTCCGTTACCTGTTTATGTATAACTTCTGTCCCTAGCCAGGAATGTAGTTAGCTGTGCAAGTACATTGCACATCAGAGACCAGCATGAATCTGGAGGCTTGGCAGGCATGGAAGCCTGGTGTTCCTTAGATTTATTTGCAACTGTAAGGCTACCAAGGATCAACTCAGGATGAATAGATGGCAAAAGGCTGCCCGGCACAGAAAACTGGCAAATATTGGGAGGAATGTCTGGCTAATCTGCACAACATACCATATTTACCTGAACATAAGACAATGCTGTATTTAAGATTACCCCCCAACAATTAGATTATATTCATGGAAAATGTATACATTTGTTATAATTTCCATGTACAGAATCTGCTCAAGGTTCATTTACTTTGAATCCAATTATGCTCCCATTTAAGTCCATGAGAGTTTTGCCAGCATCATCAATGGAAGAAGGTGAAGACTCTTTACTGGCATAAAATGATTAAACAAAAGGAAATAGTTTCATTTATCTCCAGTTTATACACAAGATAGCGGTATACTGAAAGGAACTGCTACCCACTGAAAGAGATGAGTATTATTCAAAAAGATATGATACAAAAAATAAAAATAAAAATCAGTATACAAAATAAAATAGAACAATTATAAAACAGTTCATAATAAGGCTTTCACCAGCATGGCACAAATGGCAAGGCATGAATCTTATTTTTGGAGAAGACAAATCACCACTGATCTATGATAAAACATGAGCAAAACAGACATAACCTGTAAAACACTTCCATGTGCTAGTGACTTCACAAACATGCTTAGAGTCAAGGTAAATGTAGGCTATCTTCCATTTTGCAGTGTTTAAAAAGCATTATATTTATGAAGCGCATTGCACCTTCCCTCTTCAGGCTCTTCTGGATTTTAACAGCAGTTGAGATTTGAATCAAATTCTAAACATACGAATCCAGTGAATGTACTGTATACCATGCACTATGTATGCATTTAGTACTGTAACTAAGAATCTCCTTGAGAAAATCCCTCATTTTATGTGATTATAGATTTAAAACATAAAATAATTTGTCAGTTAAAGATCCTATCAACTCAAAATCGGATCAGCTATGAAAATCCCTTCTCCCTGGTTATATTATTTATGACTCTTCATCATCAGTTAAACTCAAAACATGCAGAAACATGGGTTAAGATTGCTACTTCCATAACACACTAATTTGTTTATTTATAAAATATCTTAATACGATGGCAATGTGCTTCCTCTTGCACTCCATCTCTCATGGTTTGTTCTAATCTCTGTTCCATAGTTTCAGCTTCTGCATTTGTTATTTGTGGGCCCTCACAGATGTGCAGCTTCCCAGCCGAACTCAGCGCTTCCCACAAAACACCATGAGTTAGACTGACCCTCCAAACCAAACAGACATTTGCTGTTGGGTCGGGAGGGGGCAGGATTGAGCTCCAATTTGGAGCCGATCCAGCGAGAGAGGCGATATATCTGCCCTAGCCCTGCCCCTTCCTCCCCTCCCAGCTCCGGTGATGTCTCAGGATGTGAGGGGGAGAAGACAAAGGAGGGAGGTCCATTCTGGGGTTTGCCCAGCCTGTGCTGGAGTGGGGGAGGAGGGGTGGACTGGAGTCCCCCCTGAGGTGGGGGGGGGAGGGGCTCCTATATACCCACCCCACCCTCTAGCACAGGCTTGGCAAAACCCAAATTGAGTTCCTTCCCCTATCTTCCCTCCCCAAGCCATCCTGAAGACAGCAGCAGGGATGGGCTGGGCTATGTCAGCCCAGCCCTGCTCCCAGTGTGTGCTGACAGAAGTCAATGAAGGCGCTCCACTTTGAAGCGCCTTTATCTAAACCCTCACACAATGAGGGTTCATTTGTCACACAATTGGGCATTTTTTAAAGCACTCTGCAGCCATGCACTTCTGTCAGTGTATGCCTGTAGAGCACTTCCATTGGCTGATCGTGAGACAAAACGTCACTTTTGTCAGCACCCTGTGATACTCACTTTGACCAAAGACTTTCAAACTGACATATTGGAGAAGCCTTAAAATATAGTAGTTCAGAATCAAGAAGCCTTAAGATATGATGATTCAGAGTCAAGATTTGCCAGTGAAAACCTAGAACCTAGAAGAGTATGAACCCCAACTTGATAAAAATGAACAGCATAGCCATGCAACAATACTCAAAGGAACTCTTCCATAGTTTTAGGCATTATTTTGCCCTAGAGACACTCATTGTTTGCTTCGTTATTCTTTGGGAATTTAAAAAGAAAATAATTTAAGTCTCCAGTCCAGAAGACACTTTTGCAAAAGCTTTAAAAAGCTTTTCTATACATAGAGGCTTCAGAAAATAAAGATTTCCATATGAAAAAATGCAAGCAGTCAAGTAATTTTCTCAACATTGCTTAAAACGTGTGCTGTTGCACACACAAAAACACTTCTCAAGAGGACCATTTCCCAGTTTTTCATTCTGGCAAGAGAAACAGCAGAATTTGCCAGCACTGCTTCATGCAGCAAGACATCAGGCTGGTAAGACAGCTGCTTTCCAGAGCAGTGTAGGCTGGAGGAGCTGGCTAGAGGCTTTTCTGAGAGACTTTGGGCAGCTAGCCACTATCAAAGCTGCCTGGTAGACAGCGTCAACATCAGATCTTTGGGACCTTTGGAAACTAATCCCGAAATCTAGCTTTGTTACAAAAAGAAAATAAAAAGGTAAATAAAATAATATTTAAGAATCTTACATAAAATCTCTATATATTTAATTTGTCAAATAGTCCTTAACCTTTTTATCAGCTTCCCCCCCCCCACACTAAAGCTATTTTTTACACCATCAAAAACAAATATTTAGGGAATTAGTGACCTATTTCACACAATCTATATAAACGAATGATAGGGAAAGTCCTTAGCAATGTCTATAGTTAAAACAGCACAAATAGATCATTTTTAATGTGATTATAACTTTGGCATATGTTTCTGAATGAAATATGGCATATTGGACCCTTGGGGGTCTGCAAGCTATGTCTAACGAGTCTGTGAAAGATGACTATGCTCAATCAAAATGATGTGAATATCCACACTTGAAATTCAAAGGGATCTGCACCCCTATTTGAAATTTCCACAGGGGTCTCCACCTCCAATCAAAACTTTTTTTTAGGGGTCTGCAAGTTTTTTTTCTCCCAGTCAGCATGGGAAAAGAAGCCCCTCATCTTATGTTTGAATACAAAGAAGCCTCATTAAAGACTATCACAGGGATCAGCAACCCCTGGCACACATGCCAGAGCATAGCTCACAAAGTTATTTTACTTAGCATGTGTGCCTTGGGAGAGCTGCGAGGGGCCCAATCCTTGTTGTAGCAGTGCAGCCGTGGCTCCTTCACCACCATTTGCCTCAAGTTGCACGTTCACCTGTCACCAGCTCAGTGCACCTGCTTGCAGCCTCTCTGCCATCTGCTGTGAGCAGCCTGGTTTCCATGGTGGGTGGCAGAGGCAGGCAGCTAGGAGGCTGCAAGTGGCTGCACTGGGGTCTGTGGAGCCCTGACCCAGCTTGTTGCCAGTGGTGGGTGCACATGTGCCGAGGCAGATGGCAGAGAAGGGGCTCGAGCTGCACTGACACAACAAAAATTGGGTCCCTTGTGGCTCCTCTGCTGTTCGCCCCCTGACATGCCAACATCTTACAAGTTGAGATTGTGGGTGTTTTGGGCCCTCTACCCAAAAATGTTGCTAACCCCTGATCTATCATTAAACTTCTATAATAAGTACCATGTGCTCTGTAATGGAAATCAACTGTGAAGCTGACTGAATGCAGCCAACACTCAGCATGATTACAGAACACATGGCCCATATTGGGACTAAGTACTGGAACTACAGAACGACAGAAGAGGACAATGGGAAAGAAATGGCAGACCTCATCTGGTGAAGGGGGTCTGGCATAGAATTTTTCAGGATCAGCCCCTCTGAGGAGGGCAGTGGGTTGGGGTACGGGTATAGGGATAGGTGCGCAGTTGCGTGATGTGAAGTGTGTAACAGTTTTTTTAGTGTGCTTTGAGCTGCCCAGTGAAGCATAAGGGCCACTTGGCAGAGTGTTGGAGGTGGAGTTATATACACATATACACACACACACACTTTTGCAAAAAAAATAAAATTGTAAAATATGTAAGTGAGGAAATACCATGACCACCAAAGTGGTTTTCCTACTAGCAAGGGAAAACCACAGACATGCCAGGGGATAGTACCCTGACTGAGATAATGCATAGCTAGCCTCTCAAAGGCCCACCAAAGGATTTGGAAGCATCTGAAGGCCCAGGAGGGAGTGAACGATGCTTGCTGGTAGCAGAGCCACATATGGTTCTTGAATGACTCACATGGATTTGGAATTGATTTGGCTGATTTGACTTGGGGGACAAAAAAATTTCCTTTAAAAAAAAATTGTACAATATATAAGTAGGTACATACAAAAGTGCTGCTTAAAAGTGCAGTTATGGATGTTTTGTACTAAAACGATGCATTTTACTTTTTCTGAAATTGCTGCAATTCTGGATGAACTAAGTCTATGGGTACTATAGATAAATCGCTACAGGTACGTTATTTCAAAGTTAGTGTTTTCAAATTTGATCCTACTTTCAAGTGCTCAGGGAGAGCAGGGTCTGACAGTAAGGAAGGGGGAAGGGGCAGCAGGGGGAAGAAATTGTGGGTGCAGAGGGCAAGAGGGCTACTGGACCCCACCAGATTTATTTTCCATGCTGTAGCAGTGGGAAGGGGACAAATTCAAGGCAAACCTCCAATAATTGGATTCTATACCTGAAAAATTATAACCAATTTATAATTTTTCACATAATCTAATTATAGGGGGGTCATCTTATAGTCAGGGTCAACCATATTCACATAAATATGATAAAGAAGTTAGATGATGCAGCACATGAGACATGAGCTAAACATGGAATGTGGGGGAAAATACTGAACAGCTGCCCTATAATTTTTGTCCTTTCATGACATTTCAAAACTTTTGGCCATGGCTTCATTTAAAATACCAAATATTCTGCATGTTTCTATTTTTATGATGAAGAGTTAAGGAGCTCATTTCAAACATCCAGGCTGGATTTTTTAGCTCAGAAATTCTCACGCTGAGGACTAAAGTTAAGTGGATGGTCAGGTAATTTGCATCAATAATGATGGGAGCACGCCCCCTGCACCACTTTCAAAATGTAGCACAAAGGTCCATAGCAAGCATTATACTTACGATGTGATTAACCAGTTAATCACATCTTAAGTAGTAACCCATTCATATGCTCATTCAATTAATGGCACCATAAAACAGGGAATAAGTCACAAAGTTATTGCACAAAAAAGGTAATAACTTTGTGGCTGGATGTCATTACATTATAAACTGAATGCATGGCCAGCTTCAAGGGCACCAGGCACACCCACAGCTAGGAGCCCTGGAGGCACTAGACACCTGCTCACCATTGCAGAGGGAGCCTGGGATTGTGATCTCATTGTGACTAACTGAATGCCTGCCAGAGGCCAAAAAGTCATTTTGGGTAATGCAGTTTGTATAGATCAGCAGTTCCCAATCTGTGGTACACAGACAACTTGTCAGTGGTATGTGTTAACAGATTTATTATAATTATTTTATATGACAAAAATTTGCTAGTGGTACTTAAGGTTGTATCATTTTAAATTGGTGGTGGGCAATCTGTCAGAGTTGGGAAACACTGTATAGATAATTAAGTGTCACTTTACCATCCTTCAGCTTGGAAATGACTAAAGTAGTTCCATAGAATAGATTTATCTAAAATAGTATGATATAGTACTGTAGTTGTTATTGTGTTAAGAAACAAAATGTTTTTATTCATAAAAGTATTATTTTCTGTGACTATACAAATTCACCAACAAAAGGGAGTTTTGATCAAAGCAAGAAAATGTGCAAAACAAGTACATGAAATTATTTGCCTTCCTAAAGAAGAGGTCTTTATCTTCAGTGACCAAATGGGAAATATACCATGTCACTCAAACAATGCATGCATTTCCAAAGACATTTTTGTATGTTTAAACAGAGAGAAACTAACCTTGTCAGGATTCACCCGGAAGAGCAGTAGGAATGCTCCGCTATATGGGTCTGTGTAAATCACTGCTATAGACTTTGTAATAGGGCTGTGTGTGATGGCCAGAACCAAAGGGGTTAATGAGCAACTTATAGCAAAAAAAAAAAAAAAAAAAAAAAAAAAAAAAAAAAAAGGATCTGCTTCTTGAAAGTATCTGGTAATGACATATAGTTAATATTGGCTAAAGCAAAGCTTGCAAGATTGTTTCCCCACAGAGGTATCCTGTCTGTCAGAAGCATAAGTGTAATGTTAAAATTAACTGTCTGTACCAATCATAAACTAACATGGGTCCCAAGAAGCGGAACTAGAAAACAAAACTGCAAACTTAGCTGATCTAACAATTTTTGCTTAAAGGTCAGTAAAATTGACAAACCTGACCACAAGGCATAATTAACACATTTCAAAAAATTCCAAGTGCATTGAATTTAGGTGGGGAAAAATGCTAATCTCAGACCCCAAAGTGATGTGGTGTGATTTGCTTATTGGGTAAACCCAAGTTTAGGCAGTAACCTATTATAAGAATTTCTAACACCTTTTAACCCCATAGGGTAACAGCTGAAGGGTAAGATTGTGAGTGGCTCTAAAGCCAACAGATTAGCATAGGACAGGATATAAAGGAACACACACATCAGGTGACCAGTAGGAAGGACAGAACAGAATGATCATTGCTGTTCCAAGTCCGGACTCCAGACTCCAGGCTCCCAGTGTGAGCAAGGACCAGATCCCGACTAAGGGATCTTCCACGGTGCTCCCTCCGACAGCATGGATCGGGGACACCTGACTTTGCTGGATCAACTTGACGTGTACCTTGCACTGAGGGACTATCGATAAGTTGCCAACCAAGTGGGAACTCTTTGTCAATTTGTCTGTCTGTTTTTATTATCACTGCCAATTTTTAACTTTTATTGTTATATTGTCTATTTATTAGCTTAACCTTTTTATTAACTGTTATATGTGTAAACCATATTTTGCTACTTAAACTTTTTTTTGCTATTTTGCTGCTATAAGTAAAATTTATCTTTACAGTTATAAGTGAAACTTGTCTTTGCTGCACTCCCAACTCCTACTCCTCAATCCCAAACCAAACAGCCCAGTGGCTGATACAGTTGCAGCACCCAGTCAGCCTGCAATTAAATCGATACACTCACTGTGCCCAGCTGGGTTGTGACAGCTGTGTGAAACGTCACCGCCTGTTTTGTTTCGACGCTGTTCTGACCCGTTTCAAGGTCAAACCAGCAAAATTGTCTTGACTATATCTGTTCCTTTTCAGTCTCGAAACAGAACAAGGCAAGTCAAAACGTTTCACCCACAGGCTATAATGGGGAAGGACAAAACAGCCTATAACTTTGTCATTTCTGGCCTGATTTGGATGAAACTTGCAGGAATGATAGCCCCTTGTGGAGGCCACAAAGCCTGCCAAGTTTCAAGGAGATAGGTGCAGGGATTTGGGGGAAACTGCACCTCAAGTTGCGGACAAGCAAAACTCATGACATGGGTGACACTGTGTGTGTTAAGGCGCAGCAGGATGAAATCTGCAGTCCTGCTAGCCCCTGCTGAGGACACGAAGCCTGACAGCTTTCAAGGAGATAGGTGCAGAGGCTTCTGGGGCCCTGCACCTCTAGCTCCTAACAGGCAAAACTCGTGTCATGGGTGCTTGTACAACTGTGTCCGTCTTGGGGCACAGGGCGGGGGACACAACTACTGCAGGCTTGGGGGCCAGGCCCTCCTGTGGCCACAAAGCCTGCCAGCTGTTAAGGAGATGGGTGATGGGGGGTTCTGGGACCCTGCACCCCTAGCTGCTGACAGGCAAAACTCATGACGTAGGTGCTTGTGCAACTGACTGTCTCTGTCTTGGGGCAGAAGCAGTTTCTGGCTCTGTATTGATTCTTTCTTCCCCTGGTTTTGTAGGTGTTAATCCTTGCTCATTAACTCATTATCCTCGCTAGCATAGATTCACAGATGCTAGGGTCGGAAGGGACCTCAATAGATCATTGAGTCCGACCCCCTGCATAAGCAGGAAAGAGT
>NW_005842088.1:707593-707804 GCF_000455745.1 Alligator sinensis | reverse complement strand
CACTTTTTATGTGCTCCCTTTTTGTCCCTTAGGCTGCCCTGGATTTCTCTGGTCAGCCAGGGAAGCCTCCTGGCCCCTTTCCCCCTTTTGCCTCGCTCGGGGATCGCTTTGCTTTGTGCCCGAAGGATTATTTCCTTAAGGCACAGCCACCCTTCTTGGGCTCCCATCACTTCAAAACTCCTACTCTGCAGTGTGTCCTTGACTAATCGCC
>NW_005842088.1:690824-707492 GCF_000455745.1 Alligator sinensis | reverse complement strand
TTGCCAATACCAGATCCAGTATGGCATTCCCCCTAGTGGGACCGTGTACCTCCTGTGTCAGGTGGAGGTCCTGTACACAGGTTAGAAACCTGCGTGAGCGGTGGGACTTTGCTGTCTGTGACTCCCAGCAGATGTCCGGGTAGTTTAGGTCCCCCATGACTACCGCCTCTTTAGCTTTTATGGTCTCCGAGAGTTGCCTCAGGAGCCCCGAATCCCTTTCTTCCCCTTGATGTGGGGGTCTGATGTAGCTACTGTGTATTGAGCTGGTCCCTGAGTGAATCACGATTGATTGTGTAACACAGTAGCTAGCTAGCACAAGCACCCATGTCACGAGTTTTGCCTGTCAGCAGCTAGGGGTGCGGGGCCCCAGATGGCAGGCTTTGTGGCCACAGCAGGGCGTAGCAGCAAGGCACAGTAGTTCCCCTCTTCTGTGCTCCAAGTCAGATACAGTTGCACAAGCACCCTTGACATGAGTTTTGCGTATCAGCAGCTAGAGGTGCAGGGCCCCAGAACCCAGAAGCCCCTGCAGCTATCTCCTTGATAGGTGGCAGGCTTTGTGGCCTCAGCAGGGGCTAGCAGGCCTGCAGCTTTCACCCTGCTGCGCCTTAACACACAGTGTCACTTATGTCATGAGTTTTGTTTGTCCGCAGCTTGAGGTACAGTTTCCCCCAAACTCCAGCACCTATTTCCTTGAAACTTGGCAGGCTTTGTGGCCTCCACAAGGGCTAGCATACCTGCAGTTCTGACCCTGCTGTGGCTTAACACATACACGTGACATGAGTTTTGCTCTCAAGATTTTGGGGTGCAATTTCCCTGAACTCCCTGCACCTATCTCCTTGATACTTGGCAGACTTCATGCTCTCGGAAGGGGCTACCATTCCTGCACGTTTCATCCAAGTCAAGCCAGAAATGCCAAAAGGTATAGGCTGTTTTGTCCTTCCCCATTATAGCCTATGGGTGAAATGTCAAAACAGTTTTGCTGTTTTGACGGAACAGAATGAAACAGCAATTTCGAATCGAAAAAAAATTCGAAATGAAACACTGTTCCATCGAAACACTGGTAGAAACGGAACACTGCCATTTCGCACAGCCCTACTTTGCATCAGCTTTGCAATTTCTGTTCTTTAATAAAACATTCTCAAGAGAGTTAGGCCTGTGGATTTGTGTACCTTTGAAATTTTCCCCAAGGTTACCCTGTGCCAGAGACAGCTTAATCTATGCCGTCCACCAAGAAATGCTACTAAAATAAACTTGACTCTAAATAATAAGGAAGACAGAGTAAATCATTAATATAAATCCATCTATAATCCTAAATGGTACTTGCCTAAGACAACTTACCGGTAACTATCAATGTTATATTACCAAGCATTTGGCTAAACTCAGGCCAAAACTCAACCCTAGTATATAAACAGATGATACTTAAGTCAATGGATCTACCCTCCTTCAATAGAGCTGAATTTGCACTGCACTTTTCTGAAAGGTGCCAATTACTGATCTGGAAATAAGTATTAGTGGATGACATTTATGATGTAAAATGTCTATGTTAATTTATTTCTGAATCTGCCACAAAATGTGTGAATCTCCCACAAAAGATGCATTAAATCACTCGGGCTATATCTATTAGTGCTTCCTTGCTGAGCCTAGAACCACCATCAAGAGACCAAGCCCCGTTTATTTGTTCCACATGCCCAAGCAACCAAGCCAACCAGCCAACCAAGGGTCCTAAGTTTGCTGCTTTCAGGCTCTGACCCCTCTAAACTCTCTGGCTAGGGACAGAGGTGACACAAACTGGTTTAAGTGATCAAACTGGCTTAAACCCATATCAGAACAGAAGTTCAGTGTGCATAATCCACTTTCAAAATGGCCAAAATCAGTTAAAGATAAACCTGGCTGGATGTAGTATCAGACTTAACTGATTTAAGTCAAACCAGTTTATGCAACTTCCGTCCCAGATCCCTTCCTGGTTCAAGTTAACTTACAGTTCCCCAGCATCCCAGGATGCTTTGCTGCCAGTGGACTGCCTTGCTTGTCTACCTGCTTCCTCCCTTTGTCCGTCAGCCCATAGGGATTGGGGGGGGCAAGGGAACAGACCCCCAGACCTCCTAGCAAGAGTCTATACAACATGTGGAGGGAGGGAAAGCCCCTGTGGTGGGGGCTTTTCTGCCCTCGGCTGCCCTCCCCATTCCTAGCTGCTGATTGCTTCAGTTGCTACCACAGAAGGGAAGGAGGCGTCCTCTGGGATGGGTGCCTGCCCATGAAGTCCAGCATGGGGGAACCAGGGAGCCCCTGCCTTGGAGGGCTTCCCCCAACCTCAGCCCAGGATCCCCCAGAGAGCTGAGGGGAGTTCTTGCCCTCCTGAACTCCAGAGCTGCTTGCCTTAGCTGTTGCGAGTCTTAGGAATAGCCCAGGGCTGCTTTAGGGAGTGGAGGGAAATTCTCCTGTTCCTCTGCAGCTGGTTATGCCTGAGTTGCTGTGAGTCTGAGGCACAACTTTTTGCAGCGGAATGGAAGAATTTCCCTCCTCTTCCTGAGGCTGCCCCAGGCTATCTCAGAGACTCACAGCAGCTAAAACAAGCAGCTCAGGGGTTCAAAGGGGGAAGAATTTCGCTCAGCTCCCTGGGGAACCATGGGCTGGGGTGGGGGAAAGTGTCCCCATGCTGGGCTGTGTGAGTAGGCACCCAGCTTGGAGAACTCCATCTCTCTCCCTCCTGGGTCAGCAGCTGAAGCAATCAGCATCTGGGAGGGAGAGGGGAGGAATTCCCTGCAGCTCCCCAGGGCTGCCAGGGCTGGGGAACCCAGGGTGGGAGAAACTTCTTGAGGAGGAGGCTCCCCCAAGGTGGGTCAGGACCTGGATGGGGGGGCTCCTCAACCCCCTGTTGGGTGGGGACAGCAGGGGGCTGGGAGCATGTACTAGAGAGACAACCAGGGATACTTGGCTGGGCTGGCATTGGCCAGCAGGCTGGGAGACGCACTCTAGCACCTGTTTCCTACTGGTCTGGGTCAGTGCAGGCCTCCCCTGCCTTTCCCAATTGAAAACTGAACAGTTCAATTGGTTATCAGTTCAATCTACACAGTTTAGAGGAAGCTGACTAAATTGAATTGATTCTGCCTCAGGCTTTTTGACTATCTGTACTTAGCCTCTCTGCTGCCTAACCGTTGGGCTTGAGTACCTGCAGAGCTAGGCCAGTGGCCATACTCAGCTTCTTTGGGTGTGACTAACAATATAATTGCTCCGTATTTTCCTAACTTCCATATCTGAACAAAGAACAATCCAATCTGATGAGTTAACTTGCACTGAATTATTATGTAGCGTTTTGGAAAATGTAAATGCATGTAGAGTTATTTATTCTGCTTATCAGCATATGCCAAAGATTAACACCCTTCAAAACAGATTCTCATATGCAACAAACTCTTCCATGGGCGTGTATAGCACTAGAAAAAATATATATCTGCAGATATGCAGATTACAAATGATTTTGCCTCATTTTAACCTTCTTTAACATAAAACTTGTTTTCCCAACTCCATTAGATTGACTTCCCAGAACCCCCCCTCTGAAAACAGAGCACTATATCTGGAGTCTCTTAATAACAAACTGTTTTACTTTCAAACAACTAGTGTTCTTATTCATTACAAGTGTGCTCATTAGTGATCTGACCAGATTAAAGCAAAACAGAAACTAAAAAAGAAAAACAAAAAAAAATGAGTTTTTGCTTTTCACTGAAACTTACAGGTTGCAGCAGAGAAGGGAGGTCTTTTGCATTATGAAAAAAGAGACTTAAAAATTGGATGTGGCCCAATTCAGGCCTCTGCACCCTTCATATATCCAATATCTACAGTGAGAATAAAAGTAGGTAATTAGGGGACAATGATTTTCCAATGAAGTTACAATTAGAAAGCACAGAAGCTCATGTGAGCTTACTGCATAGGAATTATCTTTGAAAGTAATGTGAACATAAAGCAGTTTCTCACTGTTCCGTTACCTGCATTCTAAACAAGACCATTGCATATAGGACTGATTTGATGGATCTTGCAGTTTACCAAAAAAGTTGCATCCCATTACTCCTCTCTTACTAGTGCAAACAAGAGCGCATGTATTAAAATATTTTAAATAAACCCACTTCCCTAATATAGCTGCATTTAGATAGGAAGTAAATTAAGATAGTTAAGTGACAAAATAGTAATATGACTAATACCGATTTAAATATATATTACAGGAGCACCAGTAGTCCACTCTTGAATATAAATTCTTAAATGGAAAAAAACCCCTCATCCACCATAGAACTGATAACTAGTAATGCTTGGCTGAACTTGCAATTGATTTTTCACATACTTGCAGGGTGGATTTTAAGTCACTGGTCAGGAAGCGTCAGTTTAATCATCGTTTTTTACAAAAAGTGCGTTCTTGCTTGATCTAACCTTAATACATATTATTCACAATTCAGAGACAGATGTAGGTTTCATTTTTAGAAGGTACACACTATACATTTTAAAGCAGTGATTTATTTTGATCTTTTTTCATTTTAATTTTGCACCTACATCAGAAAACTACATTATGATTTGGTTATTTTAGTGACCAAAGCTAATTGAAATAGATACTTGTGAAGTCATTAGAAGGCGAACTATTTCCAATTCACTAGATTAATCATGGATGTTTGCGGGATATTTCTGCCATGCTATATTAGGAGAACAACCACAACCATGACCAAAACATTTAAATTGTTTTATTTAACTAAAACACTTATGTGTTTTGGATATTTTTCTTCAACAAACATGTATAAGTATTTTAACAAAACAAACATATGTATTTTTGAATTTTTAACTATTTTAGTTATAAATATGAAATGTGTTTTTAACAAAAATTAAATAGATTATTTCGGCCAGGTCAACAGGAGAAACGTAAAATACTTGCAGAGACACAATAGGATTGATGGATAAGTAATCAGGTCTGTTCTCTCTCATCTCCATATACTGCTACTAACCAGGAAGTTACCTCCAGAGATGCAAATCCACAGTTTGAGAACTGAAACTAAGCATCACAGATATGCTTGATGGGATCTTCTAGACCAGGGATAGGCAATGTTTTTTGGCTGGAGTGCTGAACAAACAACAATGTCTACCTTGGAAGGTGCCAGAGTGCCAACATGCTGGAGCCTGGAGCAGCTGTTTGCTGCCTCCCAGCTGTAGCTGGCCCACAGAGCCCGATCTGCTTGCAGCACAGCTTGCAGCCTCCCAGCCACCTGCTGGGAGCAGCCTGGGCTTTGTGGCTGGCAGCAGCTGCTTAGAGCCCAGGCTGGCAGTGGTGTGCCAAGCAAAATGGCCTTGCGTGCCATGCTCGGCACCCGTGCTGGGGGTTGCTCACCCCTATTCTAGACTGAGTATGGGGTCCCATTGGGTAGAATGGTTTTCTTTAATCTTTACTAATCTACAGAGGGGCCCTCTGGGAACCCCATAAGACTGGGCCCCCTATATAGTCCATGGCATGTTGCGACCTATTTATAAAACTTTTCTAAAAAGGTTACATGAATATACTGTCTCATGTAATGTATAATTAAAAGTTATAATTCCTATTCCATGATGATATCTTTGAGCTTTAACATCTTAAATTAAAAGCATCTTTATATAGGTTTATTTTTTTAAAGCATCTTAACCAAAAAACCCCAAATAAATAAAAAACCCGATGCAAAAAAAAAACAAAACCAAACCATTAACTTTTTAAATTGTTGATTTTTATCCACCCTGTATACCTGAGATAAGCAACTCCTCAGGGAGTAAACTCTGCAATGACAGGCAGTTAGTTGATAGCATAACCTTTACCACTGTGATGAAGTCTCTGTGGTGGCTCTACATAGGAGAGGCAGCCAGCTCATTAAGACACAGCTAATGTGTGCGCACACAACTGAAATCTCCAGTTGTCAAACCCTATGCTGGAAGAAGAATAATGCCACTCATACATAGTAGTAGCTAGGGATACATACAAGTTATGATGTCAGCGCTAAGTGTTCCTGGAACTGGGCTATGTTCCAGTTTTAAGGGTTTGGCCCATAGTATATATTTAAAAGTCCACTTTGTCATCTACAATTTGCTTCCCCCCCACCATCCTGACATGAAGCATTTTCACTATTAGGTTTACCACACAAATCCCTACAACTAGAATTTCAATATGAACTTTTATTGAATAGACTTTTTTTGAATACTGACCCCCAGGGGGAGGGGAGTTCAGGATGAGTGGTTGCTCCTCAAGGGAGCCATCCTCAATGCACAAGCTAATTTTATCCCATCTCGGAGGAAAGGCAGCAAGAGGGCACAGCAGTCCCCCAGCTCTCCAGGGATCTAGCAGACCTACTGAGGCTAAAAAGAAAGACCTATAAAGGATGGAGGATGGGATTCACCTCCAAGGAGGAATATTCTGCACTGGTCCGGTCCTGTAGGGAGAAAACCAGGAAAACCAAGGCTGCAACTGAACTCCAACTAGCTTCGAGTATCAAGGACAATAAAAAGTCCTTTTTCAGATATGTGGGGAGCTGGATGAAAAGCAAGGGCAACACTGGATCCCTGCTAAACCAGATGGGACAACGGACAACTGACGCCCAGGAAAAAGCCAACCTATTAAATGGGTACTTTGCATCGATCTTTCATCAGTCCCATGGGACGCCCATGCCCACTACGGGACAGGGAGGTCTGGGTGAGGGAGATTCCCTGCCCTCCATCAATGCTGACCTCGTGAAGGAACACCTTCAAGTCAGCTGGCCCTGACAATCTACACCCCAGGGTACTCAAGGAGCTGGCGAGCATCATAGCCCAGCCTCTAGCACGGATCTTTAAGAACTCCTGGCACTCTGGTGAAGTGTCCGAAGACTGGAAGAAGGCCAATGTGGTACCTATCTTCAAGAAAGGGAGGAAAGTGGATCCGGCAAACTACAGGCCCATCAGCCTGACCTCTATCCCGGGGAAGATCTTAGAAAAGTTTATTAAAAAAGCCATCTTTAATGGACTGGACGATGCCAACATCCTGAGGTATAGCCAGCATGGGTTTGTTGCGGGTAAGTCTTGCTTGACCAATCTCATTTCCTTTTATGACCAGGTGACCTATCACCTGGACAAGGGAGAAGAGATTGACATCATATATCTTGACTTCAAAAAAAGCCTTCGATCTGGTATCCTATGATCATCTCTTGGCGAAACTGGCCAGTTGTGGCCTTGGGTCCACCACAATTCATTGGCTGGGAAATTGGCTCTGTGGTCGGACCCAGAGGGTGGTAATTGACGGAAGTCAATAGTCATGGTGCCCTGTGACCAGTGGGGTTCCCCAAGGCTCTGTCCTTGGACCCATATTGTTCAACATCTTCATTAATGATGTGGACAGAAGCAGACTGGCCATGTTCACCGATGACACCAAACTTTGGGGCAAACCAACCACACCTGACGACAGGAGGGTGATCCAGGCTGACCTGGACAGGCTCAGCAAATGGGTGGACAAGAACCTGATGGTGTTTAACACTGAAAAATGCAAGGTTCTCCACTTTAGGAGGAAAAACCTGCAGCATGCTTATAGGCTTGGCTACACTGGCTAACACTACGGAAGAAAGACTTGGTGGTCATCATTGAACACAAGATGAACATGAGCCTTCAATGCGATGCTGCAGCTAGTAAAGCGACCAAAACGCTGCCTTGCATCCATAGATGCTTCTCAAGCAAATCCCAGGACGTCATTCTCCCCTTGTACTCAGCCTTGGTGAGGCTGCAGCTGGAGTACCGCGTCCAGTTTTGGCCTTCACAATTCAAAAAGGATGTGGAGAAGCTTGAGAGAGTCCCGAGAAGAGCCACGTGCATGATCAGAGGTCAGGAAAACAGACCTTATCACAACAGACTGAGAGCTATGGGGCTCTTTAGCTTGGAAACATGCAGGCTCAGGGTTGATCTGATGGCCACCTATAAGTTGATCGGGGGTGACCACTAATATCTGGGGAAACATTTGTTCACCAGAGCACCCCAAGGGATGACGAGGTTGAACTACTGCTGGACATAAGAAAGAATTTCTTTACTGTCCAAGCCCCCAAGGTCTGGAATAGCCATCGGAGATGGTTCAAGCACCTACACTGGACACCTTCAAGAGAAATTTGGATGCTTTTCTTTCTGGGATCCTATGACCCCAGCTGACTTCCTGCCTTCGGGCAGGGGGCTGGACTCGATGATCTTCTGAGGTCCTTTCCAGCCCTGTCTATGAAATCTATGAAATGTTTCTGCAAAATTCCTTCTTGTATTCTCATTCACTGGAGTAATTGAAAAAAAAAGAACATATCTGAAAGATTAATCTCCTTTTATATTCAGCTCATTCAGCTTTAGCTAGAAGCTGGGAGTTCTGTGTTCTTCTCTCAACTCTGCCACAGAGGGAGCATTACTCTTATGATTACTCTTAAGGCCATCTTCACATTTATAGAACCAGGGCCACTGCTGCTCAGATAAAACTACACTGGAAACAATCCTGCTGCCTGGGAGTTTTAATAAATGCACATCTTATTTGAGGGGGTCCTGATTGATTGAGTCAAATACTGGGACAAGAGAGGAGCATCACAGCCCTTTACAAATGCAGCTGCATTGCAAATGTAGATGCATTTCCAAGCTGCATTGCTGCTCAGTGGCCTGGAAGAGCACAGAGCCTGACAGGCTTGTCCCTGGAATGACTGGCAATTAGCTTGAAAGAGATGCTATACATAGCACTGTCCAAAGATAAAAAGTGTTAGCATATTTTCTCTCTCATACTTCACAGGTACTTAAAGTGGGGCAGTAGACTGGTATGCTGGTAGGGTCCCAGAACAGAAGGCTTTCTCCCAGGAGAAATGTGATATCTTCTTACAACTTACAGTCGTGATATCCACAATGCTTTCACAAGAATAAAATAATAATAATGTTTATCTTGTTCAGAACTCCATTCTAGTAAAAAGATTGGAAGGAGAGTGGCAGAAGGAAGACAATACTGTGGAAACATTGGGAACTCTTTTTATTCACATGATTGCTACTAATATTCCCAAGCAACAGAAAATGAATTTTAGAAAGTTTCTCTGATCAATTCAGATTTGGTAACTGTAACTAGTCCAGTGTTTCTTAACTTTTATAGATACAATACGTAAGTTTTCTGAACTTGGTGGCACTTTGATTGAGAACCACTGCTGTATTGCCTCAGTTTACCTCAGTAGTTCTTAATCAGGGTGTTGCCACTGTTGCCACACCAGATAGAACTGCCTCATGCACCTCTTGAAGAGCCAGACCAGGGAAAGCTGCAGCAAGAGAAAGGGCCCCTGCTCACATTAGAGTTATCTGATAAACTTTATGCAGCCAGGAGTGGGCACTGTTGCCACAAACCTTCCTGCCCTTTTTCTGCAGGCTTCTCCCAGAAAAAGACGAATGGGGGAGTTCCACCTGGAGGCAGTGGCACAGCAGCCTGAGAAACAGGCACCACCAAGTGACACTGACTGTTCTGCATACCCCAAAAGGGTCTTGAAGTAGCCTTGCCACTGCAATAGCATAATATTTTGAAATGATGTTTTGAATCCTCAGAACCTTTTGGTTACAACTAGCTTACTTGCATTTGCTCAGAGCCAAGTTAAGTTTTAAACTTCCTGAAGTTAGTTAACTAATACCTTGCAAATGCTATTCTGAGCACTGCACTAAACCTTTGTTTCAGGTTAATATTTTTCATGGTAGTAATTAACCCAAGTTAAAATTACAACTTAAATGAACCTAACTTAAAACAGGAGCAAAACCCTTTGCTTGCACAAACTCCATGGGTCTGCAAAGTTTGACTGGATATTTCATAAAAACAGTCTCTTTTCCCCTCTTCCCCACTTTTTCTTCCTTCTTTTTCTGGTAACATTTCTAATATTACTGTGTAGCTTCAAATGCAGTTGGGATTTGATTTACTGTGGTACTGAAGTACTTTCCTAAGCATCCCCTTGGGATGAGGCTATGAATACAAAGAAATGAAAAATCCAACGGGGGGGGTGGGGGGGTGGAAATGGAGGGCGAGTTACATCAACATTTACTAATTTATTTTCTCATTTCAAGTTTAATGATGGTTCAGATTGTTTCTGTTTATATTCACTTGTCTGACCATCCCTACTGATGATTAATGAGGTTAAAAGAAGTTTCAGTTCATAGTCCATGATATGGAAACAACACTTGCAGTAATTTCCAAAACAGTAAAGAGCAGAACAGGAATTTGAAGTTACTTTAAATTATTACTGTAGTGGGATATAAGAAAAGAGAAGCTTGGCAATCCAAACGTATTTTAATTATTCCTTGCCTCTAGGTAAGTTTCATAAGGATACCTTTTTCTCTCCTTACTGTGGCTCTGGTGACACCAATAGAAGTTGAAAATTCCAGATGGAAGCAAGAAATAAATCTTCAAGTACTTTTCAAAGTACTTTTTACATCTCTGATTCTCAGGGGAAATTGTTTAAAACTTAGCGATAATTGCTTGCAAGAAGGAAATTCATTACGATTCCAAATTATGCAGCTCTGCATACCTACACATTTGGCAGATAGTTTTTATACATGAGTTGGGGCTGCTTAAACATTCATTTAACATGTTAGAGGGTTCTTGATAAGCAGTGGCTGCACTTAAAATTAATGTGGAACTGCAGTCTTATGTCACAAATACCTTCTTATGGAAGCTTATTTTGTTGTATACCTGAAGATAGAAACTGTGGATGGCCATACTTCATTCTGTAAGAGCCTGACCAAAGAGTCTAAGATGGCTTTTGCAGACATTAAATTATTGGGTCTTAGAAGAGATATAAAGATGATATGCAAACCAGTGCTTGCTAATACAGTTGAAAAAGGATTCCGTGAAAAGAACAAGCAGATGGGCTCAAAAAGCTGTTTGATAGGCTTGAATTTTGTGTGTTCAGGCCACAGGGTGAGTGGAACAAAAGCCTCGGCCTTTTGAACAAAAAGCAAAGAATTTGAGACTTCATTAACATCTACATGTAAATGGCTCATCTAGTTCTTCAGCTTACACAGGAGCCTATAATAAACTTAACTAGGGACCTACAAAAAGCACAATTTTGCAATTTTGGGGGAAACCGTGATTTTGGGCAGGCTCCACAAAAAAGTGCAAGCAGACCACTTTTGACGGGCTCCCTGGGAGGGGGAAGGAGGGAGTTCACCATGGCTGCTATAGCTGCACAGCTGGGGGGAAGGAGGAGAGGGGAGCTGCTGCTATGGCAAGTCAGGGGTGAGGGACATGGTCACTGGGCCCCTTGGCCAGAGGTGTGGGGCAGCCTGCCATGCTCAGTCCACAAAAATGGCTGTTGGCTGTGTGATCTGCATGAGAAATTGGCTGGCAGCCATCTTGAGTTCGGTAGACCCATAAATATACCCTCTCACCCATAAGAGGAATCAACCTTCCCTGATCTCACTCCTCAAGAGGTGCAGGGGCAGAGGAATATGATAAAATTCTCCCACAAGGCTTATGTTGTTTGTATTGGAAAGGCATTTCATGCAAATGCCTTTATATCTTTAACCCTGTCAACACTGTTTACAGTCTGTAGTTCCTAAGATCGCCATGGCCAGAGGTAGAGTTTTCTGCAAAATGCTGAATTTCAATGAGTCTTTAACTTAAGCCAATATTTTCCTGCATATAAAGGAAACCTTATGGGCTGTTTGTCTATAGCCCAATAGATCACATCTCAGTTCCTAAGCTAGAATTCTTCTCTTTCACATTTCATAGACCATCAAAGCTACAACATCTACTTCAACACTACCAGTTCCTATACCAGAATTTTAAAGATGTTCTTATTAAAGCTTTATGCATAATACAGTATACGTGAAGATCTCTGAAGAAGTACTGAGCTCTTCAGAGTCAAGACTAAAATTAATTTGCTTCTCACTTCTCAAATCCATCTGAAATTTTAAGGCTAGAATTGAATATTGGTTAAAGAATAAGTGTTTAAATCTAAGTGTTTCAAAGAAAATGGGGCAAATCCAGAACAGTAGCAACAGTCAAGTAACAATTGGTTGAGGATGACAAGTTAAAAGGTGCCCATTTCACTTTCTCTTCAGGTTACTACAGCATGTGCATGCTGACAGCAGCCAAATCTAAGGCCACCCATTAGACAGTGCAAAAGAGCTGGCTCTGGAGCCATTGTTCCCATTCAGTGTAATGTGAGGGTTCCTTTACACAGAAGCCATACTCCAAAAATAAGCTTTGCTAGATTTAGAACCCCTCTATATTTGCAGAGTGGTATAAAGTAGCTAGAGAATGGCACAGGCAACATGAGATTTTTGGACTCAACTTAGAAACGTATTGGTCTACAAATTGTACTTTTATTTTATGCTATATATCTGACTGATAACTGCTGCATCTAGCTTAGGAGAGTTTTGGGATTTAGTAATTTAGAGATCACCCTCTATAGCCAGGAAACAGTATAATTTCTGCTGGGGAGAGTACTTATTAATGAGCCACAGAAAGCAGTATCTTGGTTTATAGTCTGTTTCAAATTGATTACCAAAATACAATATCAATTATATAAACAAAGTTAGAGATTAAGGCCAAGAAGCAGGAAAACACTTAAGCATATACTTTAATGGATATAAATGCATAGTGAAGTGTTTTTCTCAAGACTGAGTGTCGTCTGAATTAACTTGTATGCCAGTAATGGAAATAAACATTCATGATCATAAGAGCATGCTGAAAAATTAATCAGATTTACATAAATGGGAGATGGAGGGGAACAATATTTTGTGTGCATTATCTATAGACTGATAAAACAGAGCCATTTGTTTTTCTGTTAAAAGGTAATTAAAGTTGAACAAAACAACAAATAGCTGCTAATAAGTTTCTCTGCAGAATTTGACAAAGCAGGAAAAAAAAGAACAAGAACTGATCTTTGACAGGCCATGTCTTCAGAAAAAAAATATTGTAACTAATGTCAATGGAAAAACCATTTCCACCATTGTTAAGATAAGTCAGAGATATTTTGTTCTCTGTATGTGCCCCCACCCTATCCAGTAAAACAGACAAAAATTTCTAGGGCTTATATCTACTTTGTTTAATAAATAGTAGTTGTGTGTGTGTGTGTGTGTGTGTGTGTGTGTGTGTGTGTGTGTGTGTGTGTGTGTACATACATGTTTAATGTCCTATTATTGATGTTTCCTAGCTCAGGCATAGAAAACATTTATAATCTCAATTGCTAACAGGTATAATGAAAGACAACATAATTAGCAACCAGAAAATATTTTCTCTCTGTAGACATCAAAGAAATGCTTGGATCAATTTTTAGAATAAATGGAGTCATTTTTTGGAATAAAATGAAAATCTAATTTTTACATTAAAGCCCAGACCATTCAATTTATTATAAAAAAAATATTGATTGTACATATTACTATGTAAAACCTCTTTATAATTGTATTTAGTCATCACAAGACCCCTGTTTGCCAACTATCTGAAGAAAAAAGGAGGAAGAGGAAGAGACCAGCAGCCCCTTTGTCCATCATGCTAATTGCAACAGTTATCCATACCAGATGGTTCTGTGGAAGGTACAGTAAACCCTGATTTGCCCAAATCAGGACTAACCTGCATAGAGGGAAGCTTCCCTCACTTTCCTCTTCAAGCTGTTGAATTACAAGCTAGTTTATGCCCCCACGCAGAATGTTTCATCTTATTTCAAAATCCTGTGAGAGGATTCCTCCCTGCCCAATTCTACATGCACCATTATACAAAAGGTGATTTAATTACTTGAGGGGTGTTGACTAGGGCCCATTGCAGACATTATGTTCAAGATGTACATAACCAGGTCATTGTGATTTATAGTGTAACCCAGCCACAAATTTAGGTAATTAATGGTGCAAAAAAGCAGGAAATGAGCCACAAAGTTATCACACAAAATGTGTGTAACAACTTTGTGACTAGCTGCCTTAGCACCTTAAAGTGAAAGTGTGGGTGGTGAAGTTCCCATCAATGGACAGTTAACTCCACATTATCAGGATCATACTGGCTAGCCATGGTGCTTGAGCCACAGAGTGCTCCCTATCTGCCAACTATCAGCTGATGATGAGATCAGGAGTGCTCCTGACTGGCTAATCATCAGCTGATCATCAGCTAAAACCAGTCCCATGAGTCCCTGAAGCCAACAATAGGAGCCTGAGAATAATCCAGGCTCCCCCTGCACTGTTAAGTACAGTGTAATTTGGATCTGATGCCTAATCCTAAAATCATACCTCCTACCATGCAATTGTGGCTTGACAGGAGGCATGACTGTTAGGATCATGGATTAGACCCCATTGTGCCTTCAAACAAATGCCTGTCAGTGGCCTAGGAATTCATGATACTTTCATTAAAAGATGCAAACTGGAAGCCCAAAAAGAAACTGTCCCAACACGATGGAAACACAAGATGAATGGCAAAAGACCAATAAGGCTGCACAAGGAACTTCTAAAAATCTGCAAATGCAAAAGGAAACCATACAACCAATAGAGAAATGGGCAGGTCGCCAAGGACGCATACCAGGAAACAGCAAGAACCTACAGGGACAAAAATCAGAAAGGCAAAGGTACAGAAGGAGCTGCATCTGGCAAAGGAGGTTAAGAACAAGAGGTTCTATAAGTATGTTGGCCAGAAAAGAAGGACCAAGGAGGCTGTGGGTTCTCTGTTAAGAAGACAGGGGGAACCAACTCAACTTTGCTCACCAGAGATGCAAAGAAGGTGGAGCTACTCAACAGCTACTTTGCTTCAGTCTTCACAAAAAAATTAAACTGCTAGCTGAGGAAGAAAATATGAGACCAAGAACTTTTTTGTGTCTGACTGAATTCAAGGCAGTAGGACCAGATAAGCTTCATCCTAGAGTCCTGAAGGAACTGGCAGAGGAGATCTTGGAGCCCTTGGTAATGATCTTCATGAGGTCATGGGAGATGTGCCAAGTACCAGGGGACTAGAAAAGGGCCAACGTAGTCCCCTCTTTAAAGATGGCAGGAAGGAGGATCTAGGAAACTACAGAACAGTTAGCCTCACCTCAATACCTGGGAAGTCACTGGAGCATATTTTAAGGAAGGTCAGTTGCAAGCATCTGGAGGAGGAAAGGCTGATTGCAAGCAGCCAGCATGGACTTATGAAAAACAAAATCATGTCAAACAAATGATCTTTCATTGACAAAGTGCATGAAAGGAATGCTGGGGATACAGGGTATCTGGACTTTAGCAAGGCTTTTGACAAGGTCCAACATAACCTTCTCAAACCAACTGAAGAAATGTGGACTGGAAAAAACTACTACAAGGTGGATAGATAACTGGCTCAATAGCTGCAAGCAAGCTCCCACAGACTGTGGGAGGTTTTGCTTTCCTCTGTAGCAGGGGGCATGGTCCTCTACATGGGACCTCTTGAGCATATATTGACAACATTTTATAGAAGCAGGACATTGGTTGCTGTGGTTCCCCTGCTTTACCTGTGGCAGGTTAGGGTGTTAGGTCTATGTTGTGTCAGGCTTGAGGTTAGTCTTATGTAGAATTTAGGTCAGGGGCGGGCAATTAAATTCTCAGTTTAGGTATGGTGCCAACCTCAACTACTCCCAACATTCAGGATCTATCCCCTCATACGGTACTTTAAAAAGTTCATCCGAAAGCTAGAAGTCTTCATGGATGATATAAGCTGTGAAACTATACATTAAGACAAATTAAGAGAGATCAGAGCGTTGTCATAGTTATGACAGCCCAAGAAACGTACAAGACACAAGGGCTTTTCCTGGACGAACTGAATAGTTGAGAGATGTTTGACAAGCTTTCAGGCACAAAGTGAAGAAAAAAATTAATAAATTTCAATGAGGTGCAGTTACACTATGTTCTCTTTTATGCCCTTTTGGCAAGCCCACTATACTCTGACCTTTTCTGAGGCCCCCAGCAAAGGCATATCTAACCCTTTCCTAGCAAGTCTATTAAAGAAATAATGAAATAAAATGAAAAAAAATCCTCGCTTTTAGATATAAAGTTGCAGTTATACCTCTGAATACACGCAAGCACATTTTTTTTTTTAATAAAAGGCCCAGTTATTCTATGAAACTTTTCAGATTGGAAACACTTTAAACTAGGCTTTTAAAAATGTAGTGTATTATTTCCCAACTGTGCCTGATTTCTATAGGTTTGTTTTTAGGATGAAAATATTTTTCTTTATTAATTAATCTGGGATCAAAAACCCATGAGAATATGCCAAACAAGATGGATACATTTCATCCAGCTAAGAAAATGTTTCACATAATTCCGTCAAAAAAAGAATGTCCTATAACAAAAATTAAACAGTAAAAATTACTTATTCATAGCAGAATGAGAAATGTATATACACATAAACACATCAATAGCTGTCAAAGATTTGAAACAATTTAAATTTTCCGAATACATGGCAGATAACCTATAAAGTTCTGTAATAAAGAATTTCTAAGGCTTGTAATTAGCTAGTCTAGGAATTTAACAGAAGGGTTTTTAAAAGCGTTAGAAAGAAAAAAATGACAAATTATTATAGGTACTGATTGGAATGTATTCTTTAAATGATGCCAATACACACACTTATGTGAAATACCATGAAATTCACTAAGCGTTACTAATTTTCTGCAACATTATATGAAAATAAAAGAAAAAAAAACCCCAAAACACAGGTGTTCTCATTCTGGACCGTATCTCTTTCCC
>NW_005842088.1:666914-690808 GCF_000455745.1 Alligator sinensis | reverse complement strand
CCTAACTAGCATGTTTTAATATATACAAAATTTGGTAAGAGAGGCAGCAAGCTGCTGGAAAGGGAAAACCTTCACCTCTCTACTGGGGAGGAAGCTCTTCTCAGCCAGACTGGCTGACCTGCTACACCGGGCTTTAAACTAAGCCCACTAGGGGATGGGGGGGACTACTGCCACTGCTGTCCCACTGAGCAACCCTTGCAAAGCCAGCAGGTCAAGGCACTTAAGGGAGCCCATCCCTGCCCCAGCCCTGGAATGAACTGTAAGCAAGGCAGGGGTCCCAAAGGGACACTTGCGTGCCTGTACACAAATGCCAGGAGCTTGGGGAATAAAAGGAGGAACTTGTCCTCCTGCTTAACACAAATAACTATGATGTCATAGGGATTCATAGATGTTAGGGTTGGAAGGGACCTCGATAGATCAGCGAGTCTGACCTCCTGCATAGGCAGAAAAGAGTGCTGGGTTTAGATGACCCCAGCTAGATGCATATCTAACCTCCTCTTGAAGACCCCCAAGGTAGGGGAGAGCACCACCTCCCTTGGGAGCCCATTCCAGAACGGATAATGGAGACCTGGTGGGACTCCACCCATGACTGGCCCACAGGTATAGACGGCTATACCCTGTACAGGAGAGATTGAGTGGACAAAAGGGGCAGGGGGGTAGCTCTCTATGTCAAGGAAAGCTACGTGTGTCCTTGCAAGCCGACATTGGCGCCCACGGTGGATGATTGGAGACCCTCTGGGTTAAAATTCGTGGGGAACAGATTAAGTAAATAGGTTCTGGGTGTACAGCATTTTTTTTATTGCAGATAATTTATAGATTAGTAATTAAGAGAACCTCTAGGGTTTCCATATAGCTGCTGCCTGAATGTGACAAAGTTGAAAGAGCTAAAAAGCAATTATAATACTAAAGAATTAGAACTTTGTGCTCTAAATTATATAACAGCCCATGCTTAAGCTTTCACTGAATTAAATAAAATACAATTAATTTTCTACAGCAATATGAAAATGGGGTATTTATTTTGTTTTGGTTTCTTATGGGTAATGATGCTCTAGCCAGAAAAGCAAAGTGTGACCTTCAGATTCCTGGATGTAGTTATAAGAGTGACAGGACAAAAACAAAACAAAAAACTTTTCCACTCAGAAATAATTCCTTAAATGACAACAAATATGGTATCATGATACTATTTACACAGTAACTTTTCAGAGTAAAACAGCTCTTAGGTGGTGAATAATGTGGTAGTCACAGACACATTTTCCTGAAGTTACTTTAAAAAGAAGGGGAAAAATGTAGGGGTATTCAGGTTATGTGATGGTGATGATTCAGAGGCGTAACTTGAAATGTTGGTACCCTGGGTGGCATGTGGGAAGGAAGGTGAGCACTTACCTCCTGACACAACAGGCAGCTGCAATTGTGACAGTGGCATGAGCTGCTGCTGTTCAGAGCAAGCTCCTCAGCCTCACACATAGGCTGGTGCAGTCATGTCAGCTATGGAAGCTGAGCTAAGGGCAGACATTCAGGGGAGTTAGGGGGAAGTTAGATCAGGTTCAAAATGGCCACTCAATCCAAGGTAGGTTGGGATGGGGGCGCTAGCAGGGGAGAGTTGGAGAGATGGGAGGGCAGGCAGCATCCACAGGGGAGTGGGGGTGCAGGCAGGAGTCCAGGAGGGCCTGGCAGGATCAGGGGGACTCATGGGGTCCATGGGGGGCATGTGAATATAAATGAATATAATTTTAGACTTATAGGGGTTGTTTTAATACACCATGCTTAGTAAGAAACATGGGTTAACTTTTCGGGCTAGGGCAGACATTCAAAAAGCCTGAATTGATTCAATCTTTGCAGATTAGTCCAACCTGGCTAGGCTGAACCAGTTTGTAACCATAAAGACATCTCCTCTGAACTGAAGAAATGTAGGCACATGACTACAGTGGCCCAGGCTAGAAGCCAGGCGGTGCTACAGCAGCCCTCCCTTCCCTTCCATAATGCTGAGCTAAGAGGGAGTGTGGCCAGACCCCAACAGGATGCTGTGATTAAGGAGGGGTTTCCACCCCACCCCCAACTGCTCCTCACCAGAGATGGAGCCAGCAGGGAGTTACACAACATTTATTTACAAAGCAGGGAGTTACACTGTGAGTAACACAGCATTTAGCACCCCATCAGAACAAAACACACACCTCTCTCATTAGTTCAATCTCTTCTTAAACAGGTTTTTCCAAGGAAGCAAGCAGGAGGGAGACATTACTAGCTACCTGTTGATTAGCTCCTAAGCAGATACTGTCCTGCTGGCATTACACAGACACTTCTCAACATTAGCTAACATACCACATGCTGGCTATGATCCGTGCTGTGGGAGAGGGGTAATCCCTGCTTGAGAAGGGAGTGTGTGTGTTGGAGGGGGAGGGTGGGGGGGCAGGAGGAAGCCAGGCACACCTCACTATAGAGCTCCAGCTAGGGAGCAGAGGGGAGGGGCCAGCCCTGCTGTAGAGGAGAGAGCCCCACCCAGGGCTGCAAGACATCTAGGATGCTGGGGGGCTCTGATTTAAGTTAAACCAAGAAGGGGTCTGGGACAGACATTGCATAAACCAGTTTGATCCCAATCAGTTAAGTCTGATGCTACATTCAACCAGATTTATCTCAAACTGGTTTCAGACATTTTCAGACTGGTTTATATGTAACTGAACATCTGCTCTGTTACAGGTTTAAACCAGTTTCTGATCACTTATATTGGTTTATGTGTAATGTCTGTCCCTAGCCTACATCATTTCCAGAAACACCTTTTATAAAGGTGCTTCTATTTCTGAGAGAAAGGGATTGTGAAAACTTGTACAAGAGTAGCTACTTAAAGGTAAAACAGTCATGCAGCTTTTGGTTTGTGCTGGCATGTTTTGTCTGCATAAATATCTTCAGTCTATTCCACTCACAGATTGATATAGAAAAGAATTACCTACTGGATTGCCATGTGTCACTACTGACAACCTCTCCTGTTCTTATATTGACCACATTCAGCTTGGAAAATCTGAACAAGAGTTACCATGAGAACAAGCATCTAGAAGTTTGGAGGCTTAACTGAATCCTCACAGTTTTGCAAGACTACATAAACAGGTCTGAAGGAAAAGGCCTTGCCTCTTCAACATTTTTATAGTGCTCTTTATGTCCGGTAGAGCATGACTGGACCAGAACAGAAACTGTGTTATTTTACTGCTTCCATTTCTGATCCTGACTAGAACCACTAAGCTCAAAGTTGAGCAAAAAATTGTTTTAAAAAAGGTTAAAAAAATAATTCCTACATTTTGATTCCTCTCCTTCATTTCCTCCTGTTTTTCCTTTTTCCCTCAAGTGTAGGCTTCCTTTATAAGTTTGGAAACATTTTATTTATTTATTTTATTACTATTGTTACTATTATTTATTTGTATAGGAGCTGATGGACCTGTTCTTTCACAAGTCACTACACACTACCACACACTACACTCAACAATACTCAATAGTAGAGAAAAAGACTAAGAGACTTCTGGAATTGGTACTAAAGAAGAGGCATTCAGATGTAGCTTTGTCAAGAAATTCTGAGAGCAGTGGCAAATAAGGAAGGTCTTTATTGCCTTTGCTTCTCTGACAATAATAAAGAGATGCTACATATTGATTGTATAAAGGAATTTAGTAACTTCAACAGTATGTTGAATGATTTACATTCATGCCAATGTACTTCAGGAGTTAAACAGCTTAGTTTTTAAGTCAAAGCATAATTCTTCAATAACTACATAGACACTTGAAGAACAACATTCCCTTTACCCTTGAAACTATTCTTGTTAGAGAAGCATTTATGATTCACTACAAAAATAATGCTTCTCTTCACCATTGCTGTAGCTTCAAAAATTAGACTCCATTAGCAACAAAGAAAACAAGACAGTCATCAGAAACTTTTTTTCAAGGAAGCAGAAATTCATTTAACTGAATAATCTGACTGTTATAAATATGTACATTACCTTTTTCAAAAGATTAAAATAAAAGAACCTCTCAAACTTTTAAAACCTGAGTATTTTTCTAGTTCTAAATCTCCATCTGTTAAATGAATGCAAATGAATGTCTGTTAAATAAGGCACAATCACATTCTAAATAACATTTTTCCTGAAACAACAATCAGTTTATGCATTACATTTGACAAGGTTTTGGTAAGTCAAATGCTTTGGGAAGAAAGTGTTGAAATAACCTGAAAAAGTATTCCCCTGCCATATCTGCTCCACTACATCTTCATAAAAGGTAAAATATGCAAAACGGTAACATCATTTCATCTCATTAAATTAGAATTAGATTTTAAAAGAGGAGTGATTTCCTTTATATACAGAGACAATGTGTTCATTTCAAGCTTTATTTATTTCAGATGCACTACAGTGTCCAGAAGAGGGCAATGTCTTGCTGTGGAAAACACTGAAGGGTGAATTCAATTTTCCTATAAACAGAAAAAAGTGGTATGCAAGCAAGCATAAATAGCACTGCTGTTAGCAAAATTACACAGCAAGTGTTCTGAATGAGAGGAAGTGAGCAGAGCATGCTTCAGTTCCATTGTATTTTGTTGGTTTCCAATCAGCACTATAGATAGCCAGAATAACTGCTTTTTCTCCCTACTAATATAAAGAAGATAATTTAAGAAAAGAATATATTAAGTAAGGATGCACATGTACTAGTGTTCATACTCTGATTACACTGCACTCAGAGGTTCTGCTAATTACGTGATATTCTGACCTTCAAATTCAAATATTAGCTTATCCATGCAGCACAGATCCCAGACACTGCTCCAGAACATACAAGGGCAAAACTCCACCTGATACCGCGCAGTGGGACTAGTGTTAATTTCCTTCAAGATGCCTGTAGGTTTACTGTTTTTTCTCAATGATCACTAGGAAGAAGAGCTACAGGGAACTTCCATCCCTCTCCTAACCCTAGATATGTAAATGAGGTAACACTAGTATTCAAATCCTACTAAAGGTCTTTTCAGTTAGATGGGGCAGACAGGGAAAATCTTCACAGCATAAATCATTTGAATATTAGCACGTTCCATCTTTGAAGAAGGAGAAATCAAGTATCAATCAATTCCCAACATTCTTAAAAGGTCCTTGTATGGTACAAATGTATTTCATAAATGTCAGAGACATTAAGGCTGGAAGGGACCTCGGATGATCATCGAGTCCAGCCCCCTGCCCCAGGGGCAGGAAGTCAGCAGGGGTCATAGGATCCCAGCAACATAAACATCCACATTTCTCTTGAAGGTGTTCAAAGTAGGTGCCTGAACCACCTCTGGGGGCAGTCTATTCCAAATCTGGGGGGCTCGGAAAGTAAAGAAGTTCTTCCTTACGTCCAGCCTGAAACGGTCATGGAGGAGTTTGTAAACGTTCAACCTTGTCATCTCTTCGGGCGCTCTGGTGAGCAGACGTTCCCCAGATCCTGGTGAGCACCCCTGATAAACTTATAGGTGGCCACCAGATCACCCCTGAGCCTGCGCTTTTCCAGGCTGAAGAGTCCCATAGCTCTCAGCCTCTCATTGTAAGGTCTGTTTTCCTGACCTCTGATCATGCGTGTGGCTCTTCTCTGGACTCTCTCAAGCTTCTCCACATCCTTTTTGAATTGTGGAGCCCAAAACTGGACAAAGTACTCCAGCTGCGGCCTCACCAAGGCCAAGTACAACAGGAGAATGGCATCCTGGGATATGCTTGAGAAGAATCTATGGATGCAGGCCAGCGTTTTGCTCGCTTTACTAGCTGCAGCATCACATTGCAGGCTTATGTTCATCTTGTGGTCAATCATGACCCCCAAGTGCTTTTTGTCCATAGTGCTTGCCAGCATAGCATTACCGAGCCTATAAGCACGCTGTGGGTTTTTCTTCCCAAGGTGGAGAACCTTGCATTTTTCGGTGTTAAACACTATCAGGTTCCCGTTCACCCATTTCCTGAGCCTGTCAAGGTCAGCCTGGATCACCCTCCTGTCCTCAGGTGCGGACGCTTTACCCCAGAGTTTGGTGTTGTCAGCGTACTTGTCCAGTCCGCTTCTGATACCAGTACCACATCATTAATGAAGATGTTGAATAGTGTTGGCCCAAGGACAGAGCCTTGAGGGACCCCACTGGTCACAGGCCACCACAACGATTGACTTCCATCAACCACCACCCTCTGCATCTGACCATGGAGCTAATTTCCCAGCCAGCAGAACGTGGTGAGGCCAAGGCAGTAGTTGGCCAGTTTTGCCAAGAGGTGATCATGGGACACCAGATCGAAGGCTTTTTAAAAGTCAAGATATATGACATCAATCTCTTCTCCCTTGTCCAGGCGATAAGTCACTTGGTCATAAAAGGAAATGAGATTACTCAAGCAAGACCTACTTGCAACAAACCCATGCTGGCTATCCCTCAGAATGCTGCCATCGGCCACGCTGTTAAGAATGGCCTCTTTGATAATCTTTTCTAAGACCTTCTCCAGAATAGAGGTCAGGCTGATGGGCCTGTAGTTTGCGGATGGTGAAGGTGATCAGCTTGTGGTTACTGTCACCCATCTTCCCTTCGATCGTTAGGTCACTGATTAGGTCATCCCCAGTTGCCAGTACCAGGTCGAGCAGCGCTTTACCTCTCATTGACCCATAGACTTCCTGTGTCAGATAGAGCTCATCCATGCATGAGAGAAAGCTTTGTGACTGCTCAGATTTGGCTGAGCGCTCTTCCCACAAGATGTCAGGGTAGTTGAAGTCTCCCATGACAATCATACACCGGGAGTATGTGGCCTCAGCCAATTCCCTGGCGAACTCCTGGTCAAGCTCTTGATCCTGGGTAGGGGGTCTGTAGTAGACTCCCACCATAATGTCCCCTTTGCCATGTTTCCCATGGATTTTAACCCAGAGGGTCTCCAATCATTCACCGTGGGCGCCAATGTAGGTTTGCAAGGACACGTAACTTTCCCTGACATGGAAAGCTACACCCCTGCCCCTTTTGTCCACTCAATCTTTCCTGTACAGGGTATAGCCGTCTATACCTGTGGTCCAGTCATGGGTGGAGTCCCACCAGGTCTCCGTTATCCCTATGACATCATAGTTATTTGTGTTAAGCAGGAGGACAAGTTCCTCCTTTTATTCCCCAAGCTCCTGGCATTTGTGTATAGGCATGCAAATGTCCCTTTGGGACCCCTGCCTTGCTTACAGTTCGTTCCAGGGCTGGGGCAGGGGTGGGCTCCCTTAAGTGCCTTGACCTGCTGGCTTTGCAAGGGTTGCTCAGTGGGACAGCAGTGGTGGTAGTCCCCCCCCATCCCCCGGTGGGCTTAGTTTAAAGCCCGGTGGAGCAGGTCAGCCAGTCTGGCTGAGAAGAGCTTCCTCCCCAGCAGAGAGAGGTAGAGGCCATCCCTTCCCAGCAGCTTGCTGCCTCTCTTACCAAAGAGCGGACTGTGGTCATGGAAGCCGAAGCCTTCCTGATGACACCAGCGCCGCAGTCTTTGGTTTACTACCTGAATCCTCCTTTCCCTCCTCAGCCCATAGCCTGCTGAGGGGCCTGTACGACATGTATATAAAGTCATTGAACGTGTTTGCTTTAAACATCATTTAACAGCTAGAAGACACAAAATATTCAACTTGGTTGGGATCTTCAAGCAAATGTAATGGAGTTAGGTGCCCATAATCAACAGTTAGGCTCCTGGCTCCTTTTGAAAACTTCAACCTGGATTATTACAGGAAAGTATTTCAATAAAACAATTTCCTATATTTTAAGAATTGAGATATTTGGCATTTTGTGCAAGGTTTTCCTCAGACTTCTTCATAGAAAAATGTAAATACAATCTTGAAAATTATCAGCTTTTCATATTGTTGTAAAACTTCTCCCAGTAAGACAAAAGGTGGAAATCTGATCTCTATTAAAGAAACATCCTTTACAGGATACAGCTGAGAAAGACTTTACTTGGACAGAATACCTGACACAAATGCAATTTTGACAGAGATCAATGGGACTGAACTCTCTGGACTGCATTCAAGATGATGGGATAACTTCCATTGAACTGAGTGTGTTCTGAATTGAGTTCTGTAACAAAATATTGGAAGTTTGAAGACTTCTCAGTTTCAGAAATCCAGTTCTTTTTTTATTTGGTCAATTCAGCATTTGCCTCATATTAGCCATGACACATGTAGTTAGTGTGTTGGAAACCTTGTGCCAGTTTGGTTTTCTTACTCCACAATATGGACAGGATACTATTCATCATGCTTGATAAACAGGGCCTCCCATCATAGTGTTTCCATCTTGTTCCAAAGCTGAAGTAGTGCCGTCTAAAGGGATTCATAGTGCATTGTTCTTAAATGAAGCTTATTTGCTCAGAAAAACTTGAAAATGAAGGCAGAAAATGGACGTAATTGCTTTCTATAAAATGCATTAAGGGAAATAAGCACCAAGGATATCTTTCAGATATTTAAATTGAAAGATAATGTCACAAGATTTGATAAGCTAGCCATGGAAAACATTATGAAGGAAATTAAAAAGTTTCAAACCATAAGGGGTAAAATTCTGAAATAGCTTTTCATTAGGTGTAGTGGGGCAAGAGACCAAACTGGTTTCAAAATGGAGTTAGGTGTGTTTATGAAAGGAATTACACAACATACAACAACAAGGAACTGAATTCAGTAACCCAAGGAAGCCCCTTTCAGGTCTATACCCTATGTTCCTGTGTTTATCCAGCTGAGACAGTATCTGATCTTTCGGTATGGTGCTACTTCTTTTATTTCACCAGAAAACAGCTCTTAAGCCTATATCAAATCCAGACCATCTAAAGATTAATCTATATTAAGATAACTTCAGTCTCCTGCAATTCAGGACTAAACAAATTATGTAGATAAAAATATTTACTTAATTACCCCTATTTAAATTCACCCATCACTTAAGCTTAGGAGTTCCCTCAGGCTTTCTGGTACACTTCTGCTCAGAAATATTTGATATGAAATTCAATTTTTGTAAGTACAGCATGGGGTATTTTTAAGGAAATTTCCATCAAGTACGTCATAATACATGCACATCTCCAAGGAAACACGCTTTTACTATCCTATCCTGCATGTTAGTGACTAGTGGTTTCCTATATATCAATGCTGGGTTTTCCATTACTACACCCTCTGCTAACCTGTTTGCGACATCCTCACATTGTTAGCTTCTCTTCCATAAAAACCTTCTTGTAATTGCTCCACTGACTGCAAGCGATTTTGAGCCCTAGGGAAATCTGATCATCTCTCAGAGATTTTGGCTTCAGTGAAGTGTGTACGCTTCTCTGTTCAGGCTTCAAAATACAAAACTGCGAGATAAATGTACTACCCAGGCAAGCTGGCAGACACCACAGTTCCTGATCACATGCACAAAAAATGTGACCCATCTACCAATATGTAAATTAATTGAAAATATGTAGAGAATAGCAGATCTGATGCTTACTGAGAACTACAACTCGGATGAGGCTTTTGTTTTTCTGCAAAATTTATATAGTTTAAGAAACAAAACGTTAGAAATCTACACTGTGGTTGTGCTGAAATTATAAAGCTTATAGGAGATTTGACTACTTTCCTTTGCTCCTTATTTTATTTAGGATTGGATCATTTGCATGTTCGCTTATATACACTTCCAAAATATTTTGATGTGAATTAAGTGCTAATGAAAAGTATGATATTGACAGCTGCAGAGACCTACTTCCAATACCCACAGGGCTATCAAATCCCAGGCAACAACAATACAAGCTTCTCCACTGTGCCCTACCAATGTGATTCAACCCCACCTTGTAGAAATGCTGTGTTGCAGAGTGGCAGCTGACAGTCTCCAGTGTTGAGTTGCATCAGATGACAACTATGGATGAGGCAAGGGTTCAATTTTGTGCCATCTAAACTAAAAGATGCAGTGAGGTAGGGACTTTTATATAAATGGGAAAGGTACTAAATTCTACAGTTTTCCTCAGTAAAACATTCTGGCACAGCCACACAAGGCCACAGCAACAGGACTTCAGTGAAAGACGGGATAAAAGGCAGGGCTGAGAGAAATTAACCCTCTAAAACTAGAATTTGTCAACTAGTTTGTTCATATATGTCCAGTTAATTTTTCCTCAAGGGGTATCTGGGTTTGATATTCCTTCAGCTGTTTCAAAACTATTATCTGTGTTAGTTTCCTATTTTTCTGAGTAAATGCATCGCATCCAGTTTTTCGCTTTTATGGTGCAGTGTTACTTTATTTGGATTTCTGTACAGACATTGATGAAGATGCCCAGTGCATTTTATGCAACATTAGAAACATGGTAAATTCAGCGAGAGGTCAATCACTCTGGATATGTTTTTCAGTCACCAGTTCTGGACTGCAAGGTTAAAAGCTTTTGTACTCCATTACAAAATATTACAAACTATTCATTCGTAAATTGCCCCCTTCCCAACTGTAAGAAAATAATCACATGTCCAAAACATTTTTTCTATGAGAAATTTAGCTTGAAAAAAGCTCTCAGAGTTAAATAACATTTTAAAATACATTCCTCAATGGATGGACTTGTACCTACTCACCACAGAAAATGAGGTTTGATGTACCTATAGCTAGTAAGAAACCTTCCATGATTAATACTGTATTATCTGCAATAAATATTGCAATATAGTGATTCATTATTAAGAAAAATCTCCATTATTTCAGACTCCTCTACTTTTTGAGAATGACCTTCATCATTTTTGCTTTTTTCTAGAAATCAGCACTAATCAAAGATGGGTATTTTCATAGTTTCCTTCAATTATTCTCAGGACAGTTATCAGAAAAATGTTAGCCAGAGATAGTTATTTTGTACTGAAGAGTCAGAAACAACACACCTATTTTTTTCCAAACATTTAAGAACCTGCTACTTGTTCTTTTGCAGCTCCTCCCATTCAAAGATCTATAAGCTATATACAAACATTTAATGTATTAACTTTCTCTATGTCCCTACAAGATCCCTGAGGAAGGGTACTTTGTGCCCAAAAGCTTTTCTAACATCTCTCCCAACTATACAGTTGGCCCAATAAAAGATAATTAGCCCCCCGCAAAACTCTTCCTCCCTGCGTATTTCCTGGACTATCACAGTTACAACACTCCATCCCTGTGAGAGAGGCAAGTATTACCATGTCTCTTTTCAGAGAAGGAAGCAGAAGCAAAAAGTGAAAGTAAATTTGAACAAGTTACTTCACAACAGATCTGTGGCAGAACCATAATTAGCGTTCAGATTTCTCAACTCTGTCCCAAGCTTTAACAACTAGGAAATACTGCCTTTCCATTAATTCATTTGCTGGATCACAATATTCTGCAAATACATATCTAGCAACACCATTAGTCTGCTAAAATCATCCCCAAGTGTAATATCTATTACAAATTATACTCTTGTTCAAACAGTACCAAACCTGATTTTATCTTTGGCTGTTCAAAAATCCTGCATATATAAGAAGGCAAATACAAAAATCACAATGAGATGGCAAAGAGCAATTTTTTCTACATTAATTCAACCTTTTTATTTGCCAAGCAGAATCATATCTAATACTTCACTAAAAGTAAGAAACCTGATTTCTCCTGTGATTTTCCCTCTACAATATTAAAGTCCCCAAAAATCCCCATTTGAATTTGGTTACATGTTAAATTAGATAATTAAATGTAAGTGGAAAAACTGAAGGCAGATGCTGAATTTGATTGAAAAGCATTGCTGAAGAATGCTTATCTGAAACTGGCTAATATATACGGCATCTTACTGAAGGGCCAGAACTGGACCTGACCATACTAAAACTGCACGTCAAGAAAGCCTTTCTAAGATGATGCTATAATAGGTGCTTAAGGTTAGCAAAGTGTTCATTAAAGTTCATATACTCATACTTTGGATTTGAATTTCTTTTGTAATCTGTTGCCTGCTTTTATTCCAAGGACTAGCAAAACATTTAAGATCAACATTGTGCTTTGATTTAGGTAGCCTCACCTTGAACATAAGCAGCATTCTATTCTTTCCTAGTTCTCATAGGGCCCAGCCTGATGTCCAGTAAAGTCACTACTTCTAACAAGTTATATCACTGTGATGTCTGGTAGATCAGTCTGAATAGGAACTGAATTAATTTCACTTCCATCTGGTGACCACCCACTCAGGTGCCTCTGGGGGTCAGGTCATAGAGCATAAACATGGCAAAGGTATTGAATTTTTGTTCTTAGCTGTAATGGACCCAAGCCACAAAATCTGTATCCCTATTTTATTTTAGACTACAAAATTCACCATCTCTTCCTGGATATGGGGCTTTCATTTAAGCTGTTGGGAGGAGTCTTTCCTTTCTATGAATCATACAGACTTCAATACTCAAAACTATTCAGAAAATATAATACAAGGGGAGAAAAAGAAAAGAAAATAGAAACAGTAACTGTGGGGGGGGGGAAAGAGAAACGATAAGGACAAATGAAATAGAGGATAAGGGTATGTAAAATTTAAAGTTTAAGGAAAGAAGTGGCTGGACCCCACTTGCCAGGGCCTTCATCTGAAAAACAAGACTCTTTGGAGATCTTGCTGGAAAGAGGATGACAAACTCAAACAACACATGACAGAGTAATCCTGTCAATGAACTACTGGAAGGTGATTAAGACAGGTGTAAGAATGGGTACAGAGCAGAATAAACTCCTCCCTACCATTACCAGTCAAGAAAAGTAGAAAATGGACAAGTGACCAAAACAGTACAGCTTACATAACAGGTATTTTTATTGCATCTCAAAATATTCTTCAGATTCTGCTCACCATTTACCATATTTACCCTTATCCAAGACAACTCTGAAATTAAGATGACCTTGCAATAATTAAATTATAAACATTTATTAATACATTTAAAATTTCTTATAATGTTCCATGAACAGAATCAAATTATTTCGTGGTCATCTTAAATTTGTCTCCACCACTGCTACTGTAGGAAAGTAGTGGCAGAGGGAGAAGGGGCAGTGAGGGAGGCAAGGTGGGGGCAGGTGGTAGGGCAGACAGTGGAGAGGGTCAAGTCCCTGCCCCTTGTATCTCCCACAGCTTACCCCCTTCTTCCTGTCCTTCTACTATGCCTGCCCTCCCCCCACCCCACCCCATACCTGCACCCTTGGCACTTGCCCTCTCCTGAGTGTCTGCCCCCCTGGTGCCTCATCTGCTCCCCTCCCCCACATCACTTACCCTCCAGCTCTTGCTCTGGCTCCAGCACAGGGCACAGAGCATGTTGCTGCTCTGGCCCCATCCCTGCCTGGTAGCAGTGGTGGTACAGGCAGCTCCGGTCAAAGCTCTGGATCCCAGCCAGAGCTGCCACCACTACCAGCTGGTGCCAAGGTCAGGGGATGTGGGGGGGAGATGGGGTGGCAGAGGCTGCTCGGGACAGGCAGCGGCTGCTCGGGACAGGCAGCAGCTGTGGCTCTGGCCCACGCCCTGGGTCAGGGCCCAAGCCATGTAGCCTCAGGCATAGCAACTGCCTGTCCATCTTCCCCCCTGCTCCCCCATCTCCTTGTACTCAAATTCACTCAAATTCAAGATAAGGGGCTTTTTTCCTCCCCATGTCACATGGTGGGGGGGAAGGAACTGATCTTGGATTCAAGTAAACATGATATTATTTACTTTTCTATTATCAGGAGCTAGCTATCATAATTTAAATGGATAGGCTGCTGCCTTATCAGGCTTACTTTAGAGAAAAATCAATCCAAATCTACCATTAGCTGTAACAAAGATGGAAACTCAGCCCTCATGTGCCTTGACTGAGATGTAAATTCAATACAAATTAAAATTAGTGTTAACATTATCAAGATTTTTACAATGTTTATTTTGGGAGGTGTGGGGGAAGGGGGTGAGAGACAAGGGCATTAAATGGAAAAACTCTTCAGTAATAGGTCATTACAGTAGCTCAGCTGAAGTCATAGAAAATCTGGCATCAAAAGGTAAAAGTTCCAACAGCTGCATTATAATACTCTTATGTCCAATACAAGCACAGTTATTTTTAGTACTATTTTTTCTAACTAAATATGAAGCTTTGTATAAAACATACTGTGCCTGAAATTTTGCTTTTCCTGACTTTTAGTAAGCTTAGCTCTGCAACCCTAATATTGCACAAAAGCAGTTTTTATATTAAAAATAAATAGCATATATTTTCAATCAGCTATGGTGGAACTTAACAGGCATGCTTAAGTGTTTTGTTAAATTAAGGACTTAAAAGTACAAGTAAAGTACAGTAGCTAAGGAAAGTTAAAGAAATTGTAACACTGAATTCCTGAATCTCTTTAAAACCCAGATTACAATGTGGCACCAATGTAATTACTTCTCATTTAATGTCCTTTCTAAACAAATACATGCTAATATGCTTGTGGACACAATCAAACATTTGAAGTACATTTTCACACAAAGGCATCCATAGCAAATCAAATAAATACACATACAAATGTGATCAATACAGACAGTGTTCATATTTAAAATTCCTCTGGTCTGAGTTTGTGCCAACACATTTGCTGAGACCAGAAGGGTATTTTTTTTTAATGGAGAGTTTAGAATTTCACTTAGGCTTCCAGTTATCTACTATCTACAGTGCCATGGAAAGGAAAACAGAATTATTACATATCTGCAAAATGCTACTTTCATTTTCAGATTTTTCAATATTTTTTTTTGTAGTCTTGAAAAATGGACATTCTTCATTGTGTTTTATGTATATGTCAAATCTGGATGTTTTAATTCAGTGGTTTTCAACCTTTTTATCATTTGTGGACCCCCTAAAACGTTTCAAGTGGAGGTGTGGGCCCCTTTGAAAATTTGAACCGGAGGTGCAGACCCCTCTAAACTAAGTGTGGGTATTCACATACTTTTTGTTGATTATAGTCATCTTTCATAGACCCTCAAGATAGACCGTGAACCCCCAGGGGTCCACAGACCACAGGTTGAAAACCATTTTTTTCTAACAGATAATTAGTATTAGATTAGGAAAACAGGAAAAACAATGACTTTTTTTTAACAAGTTATTTATAAAATTATTTTCCATTCAAAACCTGATAAGCAATCAGCATTGCATTCTGATGACTACTCCATCTCCACACAAAAATGCAAGGTAGAGAAAGTTAAGAATATTAGAAACTTGGAACTTGAAGACAAGAGTTCTGATACAATTTAAAGCTTAAGATTTCTTAATGTTCTCTCTCATTTAATTAATGCCCTTGAACAAAACCTGGTAGTAAACATCTACAGGTTTCAATTTTTAGCAGTGTTAAATAAGTGCAATGCACAAGATTAAAAAGTCAAACTCAAATGAAGTACCAGTGTCAGCCCTGGGATTTTCAGGGCCCAACCAATAATAGAACTGAAAGCTGATAGAACTATTATGCTGCCAAGTGCTACTGGATGAAAAAGATGTGCCCTTGTGTATCCTTTTCATCTCTTATTCTATGCTCTTCATCTGATTCTCATGGGGCAGATGTAACCAGGCAATATGAAATCAACCTCATTGCAAAGGGGTTGTACACAGGCTATGTGCCATTTATAGACCATTAACTTTTCAAAGGATTCATATGGGGATGTAACAGGCTAATAGGCCTTGTGCTGAGCCTTTGTCAATTGTTGAATTTCAACCGGGGTGAGCTGCTCAGGCTACCACAAAATGTCTTGCAAATTCAGGAGTCTTGTACTATCATGCAAGCTTTGTAGTCAAGACCAAGATCATTAATTCGAGAAAAAAGGTATGGGGTGTTGCTCTTCATTTCTAGGTTACTGGGAATAGATGATGTCAATAGGAGTGAACAGGATTTAGGGAGATTTACATCATTTACAGCTTTTATAACATTTGTCTTCTCTCAATAGATTAAAAGCTTTGTTTATCCCCTTTGATCTCTTCAGCTCACCACCTCTCTCAACAGTACCACCTCTTTGCCTCCACCTTTCCCTCTCCTTTGCATTTAAACTACTGTATTCCTTTCCATTCAGTATCCTTCCCCTCTGCAAGCTCATGCTTTGCATTTGACCAAATAGGCTGTAACCCAAGCAAGCTCATGCCCTTCTGAATAAGTTAATTTATAGTGCCATCAGGCCCTGCCTTCAATCTGAATACCGTTAGTGCAATAACCATACTTTTACAACTGGGAGTCAGAACGAACATTAAGGCAAGAAAAGAAAAAAAAAATCACTAAACTAAATACTGAGATAACAAACACCTTTGGTATATGAGCAAATGCAAATCTCTTTAATGAATACCTTGAAATCAGCATTTACAACAGCAAGAAGTTCCAATGGATATAACTATATTGGGGGGGAGGGTTTCTTCCATAATCGTGGAATACATTCATCAAAGGATAATGGAATACCTGACTTAATTCAAATGCCATTTAAATTAAGATCCTTGATGATGAAAGGGGTTGCAATATGATATACAAAGCAATAAACTGCAAAGCAGTTAGAGCTGGAGTAAACTGCTGCCAGGTGCAGAGTCTACATGTATACCTTGGACAGCAGCAATTTGAACGGAGGCAGAGCAGGTCTGGGCTGACAGAGAGAGCGAGGGGTCAGTCCTAGGCTCCAGGTGGCAGCATTGGGAGGCAGAGTGGCTGGCTGAGGACAAAGGTACCTCAAATGCAAAGCCACGCAGGCAGGAGCCTGGGTTGACAAGGTGCAATTTATGCCCACAAACACTATCTATATGAGCATTTAAGCACAAGTTATATACTCTACTGTAAGATTGTACTATTCCTGACAGTACTATTTTACAGTGGAGTTAATTAGTTTACTGAAGGCCAATACCACTGCACGTGTAGACAGTGACATTTTACTGCACAGCAAATCAGTCTACTCGGCAGTAAAGTGCGTAGATGCACCCAGAATGAAGGAGATGGATTCAATTTTATTTTTAAAATAATCATTGCGCCACATGTTCTACAGTACAGAATAGAATAACATGATTTCCAGACCACTGACAACTCTTTAGTTCAGTAATGACAGGTTTACACTCACTTACAGTAGGCCTGAACTTAGCCCTTCAGGTTGATTCGTAAAGGGAATTCTAGAGTGTTTAGGCAAACTGAAGTGCTCAATTTCTAATAAAGCCTTGAAAGAGCATATGAAATTTTCAGTAAAAATGAACATTATTAAATATATCTGTAAAGATAAGACAGCTTTATAAATTTCCAAATTATTCCAGAGCTATCTGTTTAGCTTCATATTATTACTGCATCAGACACTGCGAGGCAGTTTGAAAAGAAAGTGGACCACATTACGATTTTTTATTTTTTCATGCTTTGTCAAATTACAGCCTGTATATATGAAGAATCCCTTAGAAAATTAAAACGTAGAAGAGAAGCTATTTTATTCTGTTTCCTCTCTAGCCAGTTCCTTGAGACTGAGTCCACTTCTTCCATATTATATATATTGGCAGACCAAACATTTTCCAGGAACCAAATGGTAGTTAGGAATTTTATTTTCTCATTGAAATATGTAACAAGTGCACACTAACTAGAAGTAAAATAAACCATACTAATACTTTACATTAACATATTATTTACATTTTACTATACATGTGCTATATTTGCAACTTCAGGAATGTGTTCACAGTGGAAACTATAATAGTTAAAGCAATGACATGCCTTCTAGGAATCAGCCTGGTTTTGAATCTGTAACTTTTATGACTAAAAGTCTAGATTGCATCTTTTTAGAGGCATTTTGCATAAAAATTACAGATGTGGAAGTACAATAAACAGTTGATTACATGGAAAAATGTGCAATCAGCTGCCATGTTTGCCACATCACAATGTCTAAAGCTGCATAAAGAAAAGCTTTAGAAAAACTCCCAAAAAACTAAGGGAGAGCCATTTAGGTTTAAAACTAAAACTAAAAATGTTGAACAAGCAAAACTGAAAAAATATATAAAAAAAGAGAAGGTGGAAGGGGAGGGGGAGATGGATGTGTACAGGGGAGAGATAAGAAATTAGGTCTTCTAAAATGATTTAAAAAAAAATCACTATTTTAAAAAGGCTTTAATAGCACATTTTATCAGTGTGCAGAAAAAATGTACTACATGGCAGGTTCCTGGCACTTCTTCTGGAGCACTGTTTATTGAATTTTAAAAGACAGCTGGTTTCATTTATTCTCCTCTTCCTGGTCAAAATAAAGCCATAAATGGCAGTATGAAAGCAATTTGCAAGTTTTCAGACCCAGTTAAGTATTGAAAATCACTGCAGAAATGTAAATAAGATTACTGAAAAGGTTTGAGTGTCTGCACATCTCACCTTCTAACTGCATATACATATTGTATTGCACATTTACTTAAATATAAAACATATCTGTTTTAATTCTGTTTCAGATGATGTAGACAGGATATATAACACCGCTAGCATAATAAATCTCAACAGTATAGTGCATAAAGTTGTTCATATAACCCAAACTGGTAGTCTCTTTGTTTTTAATGTACATGCAAGGCAAGAAGGGAAATGAACCTATTCCTCATAGGATATCCCTCCATCATTCTAAGCAAAGAAGAGTTGATAAATGCTCAAATTGATGTTTAGCTTTTTGTAATATTACAACACTTCTCTCATATACAATGCACCAAAATATAATTCGGTTTTTTTTTTGGAAGGCAGAAAAGACACGGGAAAAACAAAGCTTTGTCCAGAGTTATGGTTGCATAGAGCAGGGATGGAACCTAATATTCAGCTCACTCACCCCCAACCCTTTCCTGATTAACTAAAGTTCAAACCTTAGCTGCTGCTGAAATCTAGTCTCCATGGGTGAAGCTATGAATTTGAAAAGAGCTAAAAACAGTCTGTAAGGCTGTAGATTAGGAGAAGAGAGACCAGAAGCAGCAGACAGCAAGACTGCCCTAAGAAAGATTAGCCTGATTAATGGAACATCAAGGCAATTAAAAAAAGGAGAGAATCTTTAACACCTCTGGAATGAAGAACAATGAGTCCTTACCTTAATTAACTCCCTTAGCTACTGAAATAGCAATGCAAACAGCTTCTGCTCTGTGGAGCAGTGATTGGGGTGGGGTGCTTCTATCTTGGCAATAAGATAACCTTTCCTATTTAATATATCCACCCCAATTTTGGGGAACTGGTCTTTTGGGGAAAAGTATGTAGTGCATGTGAGAAAATGTGGTGCTCTGATTATATGAACATAAGATCTGATTTTGTTTAAGCAATAAGTATCGCTTTCTGCTACTCTCATGAGTTTTATGCCACTCCACAGTACTCTACTTCCTTGTCTTGCTTTTGCCAAAGTCCTTTATTGCCTGCTGGGACTACGTTTCCAGGCTCCTATCCTAGAAACACAAACACACACATGTAACTTTATTTATGTGAGTACTCTCAGCTAAATCAATGGGACTGAAGATTGAAATTAATGACGTATGTTAGGGTTTGTAAGCTTAGGGTAGCAAATCTATCCTAAGAGTTAACCACCCATTATTTGTTGATCACAGAAAATTAACTATAAATAATTCTATTAGATCGTGGCAACTGATTAGTAAGAAACAATGTCCTAGAAATGTATTATATATTAATATTTTGCATAAATGAAGAGGTCTATTTAGACAAAGAGGAACTAAAAACGAAGGATCATAGGGAAGTGAGGAAAGCAAGTAGATTCCATGGCTTGATTTGCAGACATTTTAAGGTCTGTTATTCTGGAGAATGATAGACACTTTATTCAGCTTCTTGGTTTTGGGTGATAACTCCACTGAAAACACTGTTTCACAATTTACTCTTTATTAATAGTTAAATGAGCTCAAATCTGTTGGCTGCAACTCTGTCCAGGTATTTACACCAGTGCAAGTTAGGTGAAAAAAATTACCAGAACAGAAGACTAGCTGCTTACAAACTTTGGTCTAGTGTGAATGACAACACAAGGCATGGGAAAATCAGACTTCATAACTTTTAGTACCTGAACATGCCCAACCTTTGATCCAGGCAAGCAATGCTTTTTCAAAACGTGTATGTAAAGTGACGATGAGAGAAAAATTCAAAGCATTTCCTAACTAGTATGTACACTGTTCACAAATTAATGTGAAAGAACCTGTGTCTTGATTTTGCCATCCTCCAAATTCTCAGAACGTCACACACAGATAATTTCAAAACAAAATTGCACAAACAAACCTCACATGCAACTCTGAGATCCAGTGCTCACAAACATCAAGATCACCCTAAGTGGCAGAGGTATAGCAAGGGTACTGTCAATGTCCTGTCACTCCAAAGACAGGAAGTGGCTTTTCAAAATACATTTGAGAGATCCAAAGAAGAGGACCTCTTTTCCTGCTACAGAGGAAGGCAACCCCTGCCTCTCCTCCCACAGTCCATACCAATCTGACTGTGGGCAAAAAATCCTTCCTGATCGGCAGTGTGGCAATCGGCCTGATGAGTGGAGAGGCAAGACCCTCTAGCCAGGAGCATCTGGGTTAAGGTCCCAGCAGGAGCATCAGCATATCCCAGTCAAATTTCTTTGTCTTGGCTGCAGCCAATTCCCAAAGCTTCTGAAGAAGATAAAAATAAACCCTGACCAGTAGGGTTTCAGTAGCTGTAAGGAGGGAACCAGCAGCTGTAAGAAGAGAAAAAGTTCCTTCTTGGCCCCATGTGGCACCCAGCAAAGCCCAGAAGCATTGGAAAACCAAACCATAAAATCATAAGCTGACAAAAAAATTTTTTATCCAGCATAATTTCACACTTTAAAGAGCTGCTTCCCGTAATCCAATTCATACGGCCACAATACACTCCAGCATGCTATTATGGAAGTCAGTGAGACTGTGCTCAACTACAAGTGTTGAATTCGTACCGAAGTTGAGACTCTTCATGTATGAAAAATGCATATTGGTAATATGATTGTGTAATCTGAAGGAATGAGGAAACCAGTCATAAAAGCTAAACAACTTAAAATAGTATAATCAGAGCCAGGGCAGAACAATGTGAGTTTCTCTTTAAAATTGGCCACATGCAGCTTCCCTTCCAAATTAGCAGCTTCAATTCCTGTTCCCCTGCCTCTCATGCTACACCCAGCTGCAACCCAACTTATAAGGAAAGGGAAGTCTTCAAATATTTGTAGTTTTCCCACAATGACTTCACTAAGGGCTGCATTATTTGCTCAAAACTACATTCTCTTTAAAAATACTGATGTGCTTATGTTACTGAAGTTAAGGCACTTGGAACGAGCATTCAGCTAGCAATCTAGCAATCACAGGGGAAGGTCCAGGGGGGTGCAGTCACACCCCACTTTAATTCTTGGGCCACCCAAAGTTTGAAACCAAGTGCCTGGCAGTGACAGCAGCCTTTTTATTCGGGCAGCAGTGAGGGAGTCAATTGACTTCATAGATCAATATACTTCATTCCTCTAAACCAGGGGTGGGAAATTATTTGGATTAAAGGGCCACATCAAGAATTTTGATGAGCTGTCATGGTCTGGCTTAGCATTCTCCTCCCGCTCTCCCTCCACCACCAAAAATCATCAAAACTCCAAATGGGGCTATGGGTGGGCAGGTGGGGAGCAGTGCTGAGGATTAGGAGGGGCAGGAGAGGCTGGGATCACATGCCCCTGCCCACTGGAGCGTGGGGAGAAGAGTGTGCATGTGTCTTTGGAGGGGGGGCTGCCCGGGTGCCAGATCCTGGGAGCCTTCTGTGGATGAGGGAAGGCAAGATGGGGCAGGGGGCATATGCAGCAGAGCTAGCCAGCGTGGTGTGGTCCATGCTGCTCCGCAGTGCTCCACATGGGACTGAGCCCCACCTGCTCATGCTGGAGCGGTCCATGCCATGTTTTCACTGGTGTCTGTGGCCCAGCCAAGTGCTGCTCTGTGTCTCCTGCCTCCAGTGGCAGCTCCTGCTCCTCCTCTTGCCCCTGCAGCACCATGTCATGCAGCACTATTCCAGAAGAGCACCTTTAGCTGGGCTCCTGCCTGAGTTCACAGGGCTCTGGCTCCAGCTCCAGGGAAGGCAGCTGGGAGCTGATGTCAGAGCCCCAGTACCGGGGCAGGAGCTGCCTGGCTGAAGCTGCTTGCCCACCCACCTGGAATGCGTGGCGCGGCGCAACACAGAAGGGGGCAAGATAAGGAGCAGAAACCACTGCTGGACATGGGGGGCACAGAGCAGCACTCAGCTGCAGCCACACCAGGAACAGCCCCCCCCCAGAAGGTGCATGTTGGCTGGGGCCAGGCACAGGTTATCCCAGGGTGAGCGGGCAGGGCATGGTCCCATGTGGGGTGTTGCAGGGCAGCCGCACGCTGGATCCAGTCACCTGGCTGCCTGAATCTGGCCCACAGGCCGTATTTTTCCCCAGACATGCTCTAAACTCTTTATTTGGCAGGTATTAATTGCCCTCTCTCCTTTTTGATATTCTTAAACTATCCTTAGCTACCCTTTCTTTTGCAATTCTGCTGTCTGTTAGGTGCTCCCAGTAATGTGGCTCCTATTAAAAACTGTCTGTAGGGCTGTGAAACTCTAGCTAAAAACATTAACTCAGAAGGGGAAATGTTAGCTCAGGTGAACATTAACTCAGGTGTGGAAATTGCTTTCAGTGAAATATTGGATGCACTGTCAAGATGCTCCAAAATGTTAATTTTGGTTTATGAATAGGAAAGAAGGAGACAAATACTTAATTGTAATGACTAATGCAACAACAAGTTTTGATGATTTTTCCCTAGTTTGCTGTGTTTTTATACATGATGTATGATATAGCAAAATAATGCACATTTCAATAGAGATGTATTTGTATTTTCTTCAATCTTTGACTGATAAATATGGCCCTAGGCCCCTAGTCTACTAAGTAAAGTTTCTAACTAATTTTTAACTGGTGAAAAAATGTATGTTGTGGTATATCCAATGATGCAGCACCTTGCACCCCCTGCTTTTCAAAATCATAGAAAATTAGGGTTGGAAGGGACCTCAGGAGACCATCTAGTCCACCCCCCTGCTCAAAGCAGGAACATCCCCGACTAGATCATCCCAGTGAAAGCTTTGTCAAGCCAGGTATTAAAAACTTCCAAGGATGGAAATTCCACAACCTCTCTGGGTAACCTGTTCCAGTGTTTTACTACCCTCCTAGTGAGGGATTCTTCCTAATATCTAACCTAAACTCTCCTTGCTGGAACTTGAGGCTGTTGCTCCTTATTCTGTCATCTGCCAGAATGACAGAATTTAGGGGGTTTAGGTGTCCCAAAATTAAAACGGTGGGTTTTTAACTGTGTTGATTAAAAACCCACCATTTCAATTTAGGGACTTTCATCACTGTGACGGAAGTGACGGCACCATCAGCTCACCCCCTGCCCCACCACAGAGTGGACAGGCTCTGCCAAAAGGAGGAAAACAAAATAAAAAAAAGTGATGAGGAGCCTTCTGTTCCCCACCCCCTTGGAGCCATATTTTGTCCACTCCAATCCCTCTTGCCCCTTTCCTCAGCTTGAGTTACTTGCACCGGTTTCCCCAAGCAGCTCCTGGGAGCAGTGAATGGCTATTGTGCTGTTCTTGGTCTACATTCATGTGGCTTAAATAAGTGACCATATGCACCCACATAGGTTTGTTTTATCTTAGGGCTTTATATAGTCACCGATCACTGTGGTACTGGTACATCCACACCATTAAAGCCGAAGGCATTATTAGTCATTCAGTCCAAGGGCCTTATAGTAATTTCTAGACGCACAGAATCAAAAAGCCTGAAGATGCATTCCCATGGGCAAAGCAGGGAGCTGTTTGACTAACCAGCTGCACTAACCAGCTCCTTCAGTAGCTCCTTCCTCTTTCAAAATATTTCAATTTACATTGAACACACACTCAGTTACTTATTGGCTTGGCAGGATTCCATAGTTATTGGTAAAGGTCACTAAACGGTGATTTCACCTCATACTCAGACAGCAGAAAAATATTGCCATTACTATTAAGTAAAATGCATAGAAAGGGGATGTATGAATAGGCTGATGCTGCA
>NW_005842088.1:666258-666897 GCF_000455745.1 Alligator sinensis | reverse complement strand
CAGTGACTGGAGTCAGGGGCAGACTTTGCACCGTGTGTCTGTCTGTGTGCATCTGTCCCTGCCTCCCCAGCTCAATGCCTGCAGGGTGCCAGTCAGCCTTGCAAACTTGGGCAGGAGCCAATAGGCACAGCAAGCCTCTGGTTGCAGGGGACAGATGCTGCTGCAGCAGCTGGAGGTTTCCTTGCTGGGGAGCCAGGGGGCAGTGACTGCTGTGGGACAAAGAAAAGTGGGTGCAGAGCTTCAGTGGGGGGGGGGGGGGGGGGGGGGGGGGTGCAGGATGACAGCCTGGCAGCATGGCAACTTCCCCCACACCTGCTGTGTGCTGGGCTGGAGAAGGAAACTGGTCAGCATGTGCCTGTTAGGGCTGCATGAAGCTTCAGTAGCTGATTCAATTTGGAGGGAATTTGGCCCGATTTGGGAACTGAATCTCTGAATCCAAATCAAATCGGGAGACCAATTAAAAGCTTTGAATTGATTCAAAGCATCCAAATCAATTCGGACAAGCTTCAGAAAAGATTTGGCCACTTCAGAGATTTGCCATAGACTAAACAACCAGCTGACAGCTGCCTCCAGCTGGTAAGTCTGTTGGGGTTGAGGGAGGGGAAGGGAAGGGGTATAGGGGTGGGAGGGATTGGGGCT
>NW_005842088.1:656482-666159 GCF_000455745.1 Alligator sinensis | reverse complement strand
ATCCCCTGGTTCCAGCACTGCTGCGGCTACATCCCGTGCCAGCTGGCGAGTGGTGGCAGGGCAGAGCCTCTACTCCCAGCACTGATGCAGGCGTGGCAGTGCTGGGAGTGAGGGCTCTGCCCTGCTGCCGCCCAGAGCAAGCCATGCCTGCAGTGCCCCCCTGTGGCTCCCTTGCCAAGGTAGAGGCAGGCACAGCTGGAGGAGCCATGGGAGAAGCCCCCATGGCTTCCCTGCCCAGCCCCATCCCCCTCCCAGCACTTCAAAAAAGCCCCGCACTCACCAGCTCTGGCAGCTGCGATTGGGGCCTCTGAGGGCTTGTTGCAGAGCCCCCCCCACACAACGCAGGTCAATGGGGATTGCACAGGCGCAGTGTGGCTCGGCAGGGTGCCACGTGCTGTCTGGGAGCTGGGGCCGCTGGGGCTGAGTGATGCCGGGTTCCAGCTGACATGTGGAGCCTGGCCAATCCAAATCACTGAATCTCTCTGAATCAGCGGCAAATCTTCCAAAGCCAGTTCAGCCAAATCAATTCAGGACAGTGATCCAAGTCTCCGAATTAAATCAAATACTTACCTATTCACACAGGCCTACTGTCTCTGCGTGCGCTCCCACATCCCTAATTTCACACCTCAAAATTTAAATAAATGCTTAAAAATAAGCAGACAAGGTTCCTTGGGAACCTTGGCAGGCCTTTAGACCAACATGGCTACTACCTACACCCCTGCAACATAAAAATAAGCATCAATTTTAGCTGCTGAAATTATTAAAAATAAAAATCAAATCATGCCAAATCTACTTATATAGAACTGGAGTAATGCCTATACTTGCCACAAATCCAAATGGTAGATCTTTGCACTGCCTTTACATAAATGCAAAGGTATGATGCATTAGGCCCAAGGATTCTTAAAAGATTGCATGTGCATACACAAAGGGACAAGAAAAACAGATTTATTTATCGATTTATAAAAGTGCCTTTTTTTTTTTTTTTTTTTTAAAGGGAAAGTTGAAAATACTGAGATGCTTCCCTTGTCCCTTCCGCAAACTAAGCTTTTTACTGCTGGAATTTATAGCATAGGTGACCGGGGGGCACATGTGCCCCACCCTTAGATTGGCCACCGCCCGCCCAAAATGGTGCCCCTCCAGTCTCAGGAGGCACCAGTTGTTTATGATTTACAGTGATTGTGACCAGCCCTCTGCTATAGCCCCACATTCCTATGGGCTTTTGCTCCAGGGGTAGGATTGCTTCTGCCCTGACCCTGGAACCTGGCTTTAACATTCTGTAGTCAAAGCAACCATTTTTGTCTATTTCCACTGTCAAGCTTCTTTACCTTGAACATACTGGCAATCTATATACTTTCTAGAGACAGATTCTGCTCAAGGACAAAGCCTCTTCATCCATCTTTTGTCATACTTTTGTCATACTATTTATACAAAAGAACATCCTCATTTCTATCAGGATCACAATGGTCTGGATAATATTTAGGAGAGGAAGTAACCCTTCTTTTCAAATCCATTCTTTGTCCCCAGTTCTACAACCATTTTCATGCACTTATTGATCTGTGCACTCCATCTGAATTCACTGAGGCTCATTCCATGAGTAAAGTTAAGCATATGCTTTAAAAACAGCATCTTGCTTTCAATTCATTTCCTGTGTGGCTTTCCTCCAGGTAACCTATATTATACACACAAAAGCCCTACAGCTTTATCATATTATAGTTTCCTGCTATATAAACTTAAAGGTGCAAGTGCCTATTATTCTTATTCTACTTCAGCAACAGCCTGTTTCTGCTACTTCTTTTCATGTCTTGTCTGGTCTCAAGTGGCACAGGGATATGCTACATTGTGACAAAAATCTGTTACAACTCAGTTATCCTGAGGCAGATTTCTAACAGACTGAGAGTGTCTGCCTGAAATACCCCATTTATTTAGCAGGACCTTCCTAAGCATTAGGGGAATTTTGAAGACTTTTAATTCTGTTCTAGTACGTGAGAGATGGGAGCAGCCATTTGGCAGACATAGTTGGGTATGGCATCAGTAGCATAAAGATGGATGAGAGTGAGTGGGGTACAAGCCCCAAATGCTGCCTCAAAGAGGCAGAAGGCATGGAGGGAAAGGGCACCAGAAGGGGGGAACAGAGAGGCACTGCACCTTCCTGTTCCTCCCACAGGCAAAACAGCAGCAGGGATGCATTTATGCGTGTGGCTTCAGTGAAGAAGGGCATCCTGGGAAATGCAGTTCTAAACAGAAGTTTTCTTCTCCTTAGGGTCACACCACCTTTTCTGCTGCTGAAAACCAGCTGCTTTTTGGTTACTCAGCACATCTTCCCCAGAAGCAGAAAAGCTATTCACTTCTTCAGCATCTTGTGCTGCAGCTGGAACTGCTGCAAGGAACAGGGAGGGAAGAGACCAGGGCTTCCCAGAGCCACAGCACCGACCAGTTATACCCTCTGTATGGAGTAGATAGGTGGAAAAGAAAGCGTAAGAAGTTTGCAATAGTTTTAGTGGCCACTAAGCCTGAGGTGTCGGATTCCTGTAGTACAAAAACAGCACTATCTGGGCAAATACCTTTGTCCAAATCCATTTGCAAGAGCAATAGAGGCTTTGGTTTCCAGAGTATCATTTGAAAAAAATTCCATTGCTATGGACAGGAACAATTCCACTGTTGAACAATTTTAATCGACTAACCTCACAATAAATTGTTTACACTGCAGAAATAAAATAAGTTAAAACTGGTATTATTAATGAGTTAATGTTTCAAGCACAGTTCATTTTTGTTCAGAAAGGACATCTGGGTGTATATTATTCAATGTGATTAATGATCTTCATCTCTAAGGCTAATATCAAGGATGCATATTTGCTCCACAAAAGTTATAAAATTATAAATTATAAAAAATTCCATTTGTATTCATCATCTGTAGGCTCAATTTTTAAAATAAGCTTAAGGTTTTAATCTTCTATAACTGAGACAGTTTGCTATCATCTCTCTAACAGAGAAGCATCCAGGACCATCTTCAGTTAATTCTAAAGCAATATTCCCATTTTCTTCCTAAATAAAAAACTCCTGGATTTGGCATCTAGACTTCAACTATAAAATTGACACTCATTTTGTTTTAATTCTTTATAATTGTAGACAAGACACACCTTGTCTCTTATTATGCTGCATAACCTCTCTACACTACAGCTTTTGCACAGAAAACTTTTTTTCTGTCAAGCCAGTCATTCCATAATTCAAATTTTCAGCATCTGATATTTTAAACAGGGCACGCAAAACTAATTCTACTTAGCAACACCCAGGCCCATTTTATTAATTACAAAAATCCCGAACTCATATCAAAGTCCTTGTTTCTATACTTGACTATTCTATCACAGTTCCCTGCAGATAACATTTTTAATAAAATCTATTGGAACTAAACCAATATTTACTGTAATTAAAGAGGAAAAAAGATAAATGAAGCTCTTATCAGATACTGTCAATTAAAGAATTTTACATGAAAAGGTCAGTGGTTGTACCAAATAATCCAAAAATGCAGCCATCTAAGCAAATTGACTGATTGACACAACCAGCTTTTTCTTCACAGAAATTAGAGGCGTAGATTTCCAGCAATAATGCTACAAGTAAAGGGCTGTGATGATTTTCAACATAGCTAATGGTGGGAGAGTTAGGGCTGGTCTACGCACAATAATGGCATTGATTTTGTTGCATTGGGTATTGCCGTATTTGGTATAGGAACCAAATATCTGTAACAAAACTATGGAGGGTAGGGGAGTGGGGCAAAGAGGGCAACTGGGGCAGCAGTCCCAAGCACCGTCTTTGAGTGGGGGTCATAACAATAGCCACAACCACAGTGGCAGCTGTTTATGCCATTACAATTAGCACCACAGTAGCTGGCACTATCCTGGGCATCACACTGCTGCCCCAGGCACAGTCCTGCCCAGATACACCTCCGCCAATATGGTTAACTTGGTGCAGACTGCATTATAAATTTAGTTACATTGATATAAATCTGCTTCACTGTGATATATATCAGTGTCACTTGTTTATAAGCCCAAAATACTTAAATGGACACAAAAGCACGTGGAAACACGTCCTATTGTGTTGTGAAGTTGGCCAAACTCATCGTAACGCTGAAATTTGTCCTAGGATAACATCTGTTATTAATACGACTCCTTCCTCTCTCTCTCATGGGGTCCTAAACAGTTAACCAAGAGGTGAGAGTCAGGCATGGTTAAGCTTTCAATGTGAGACCTCTTAAAAAAAAAGTGACAGGCTGTGGTGCTTATGGTTCAATAGCAGCTCTTCTTGAGTCAATATTGAATCAATGACTCAGTATATTACATGATAGAAAGCACTCTACATATAAAACTGACGTTCTAAGAATAAAATGTAGAACTTAAGTCTTGATCTTTGTAATTTGTTGTGTTCAATTCTTTTTAAGATGGCCATCTTTCTACTTACCAGTTTCTGGGCTCTCTTGGAAACTATTTTCTCAATTAGAGGAATAATTTGAGATTTCAGTAAAATTTCCTGTCATGAATTGGGACAAAGTAAAATTTCAGAATATTCAGCAAACTGATGCTCAGGAGAAAAAGAATATGATTTGTGGTAATCAAAACCTTTCCTTCCGGTAATTTCAGGACACCGTCTGGATTTGACTTTTTAATTTTAAAAAGTACATAAATTAATTCTGAAAACAAAAAAGTATTTTCAAATCAAAACAGGATGTTTCTTTTAGAAAGTGTGAAGTGAGAAATTTAGACAAATTCTGATTTCATATAGTTCAGCATATATATGAAACTTTAAAAGACATTTTATTTTTCCCCAAAGGAGATAATATTTTCCTCCAGCCTCTCACAAATGTTCAAAAATTCTAACTGCAGAATGTTCTTACTCTCTTCTGCAGAGCTTTATAAGGTAGTTTCACTAAACTATATTTGGCTTACTAAAGCAGCAATGAGAATATCTACAATGTCAACTTCAATTTGGCTTTTGCTTTTCTTATATACAGATGAACATTTATGGGCCTCTGATAAAATGTAGATCTAAGGGGAATATGTCAGAAAGGGTTAGCTGACACATTTGCCATAAATGTTTGGTGACAGGTAAAAATCTGAGTGCTAGATCATACTCTCCACATCTCTAAAAAGAGGGGCAGGGGATCAAGGCCCAACAGATTTAGGTGAGAGAGGAAAGAAGGTGTTAATACAATTCCACAGGAGGGCTCTCACTTCTAAACCTCATGACAACTCTCACACAGAGCTTTAAAGCTTTAATAGTCCTAATGCTGGGAACAGGGTGCAGTGAGTCTGCTTATCAAGTCACATTGGTATATAAATTATAAGTTCTATTAAACTGCTCTCTCTCACCCCCTACACTGCATTTCATTAAAAGTTGTAATCTAACTATGTTTCCTTTTCTGAGCTACTTGAAGAGAAGTAAAAAACAGCACTTGCTGTTGACTACTGCCAAATTCACATGATGAGATGCATCAACCTTGTACCAAAATTACATTTTGATACGATGTATAAACAGCAGATGAAATATACTATCATCCTTGAAAAAGGATAAAACATTCTGACACCTTTGAGAACCCATCCCTGTGGAGTAGGCCAATGGAAGGATTTAAGTCACTGTTCTAAAACCTGATATTTTATTTCATTTTAATATTAGGAGAAAATTTGATTTGCTAAAAATAATTGACTTCAAAAAATTACAGGCTGGCAATTTATAGAGCAGGTTGCTTGGGTTTGCACAGCACAAGACCACAGGCTATATGCTATAAGCATATGAATGTATACAAGACACAACTGTACCTTCATTTACTCTATAGAATAAATATGATGGATTTTTAGACCTATAAAGTAATTTTACTTGCAAAATGTAGCAATTCTGGAACACTTCTATGTTAATATATTCAGCTGATGCATTCAGATACTGCATGAATCTTTAAGGGCATTATAAATAAAAGAGAACACTATTACTACCCTTAATCAGTTTCAGAACCACATCTGATTTTACTTCATAAAAATATATTTGGGGTGTGACCATACAATGGTCCATTCACATTCTGTATGTAGTCAGCGTATTTCAGGATTATTTTACCATACGAACAAAGCTCCACTGAAAGAGAAAGAAAAGAGAGATGGAGATAGAGACTGACTGCCAATGCTAGTAGCCTGCAAGGTGTTGCATATCATCCTCAACTCCCACTGAAACCAGAAGGCAGGGATACACACCTCCTTAGAGAATCAAGGCTCTGACATTTGGCAGGGCAGCCACTTAGATAAAATGTGATTTCAGCTCTCCAAAAATCTTTCCAGCTGTAAAACCTTCCTTCCCAACACACCACTGTGCACTGAGATGGAGAGTCACATAAGTATATTTCACATTATTTTGGGAATTATCCTAATTTATTGTTACAATCCTAAAAGCATGCATTCTGTTTAATCGCTTGGGAATTACAGATTTTTCAGCATATCTGTTCCAGCTGTGCTACTGCCATTTAAAAAGACACATTTTCAGAAAATACTGAAGAAATATAATGCTGCTGCTCTTTCCAATTGATATAATTCACTATAATCCGCACACTTTCCCTTCTCAATTTTTACAATGGAGTATTTTATAAGGATTAACGATGACTTTGGCTTTGAACAGGCATTCATTTTTAGCGGCAGACATTTTTTAAAAACTTCCATTACTAGAAATAATTTTGGGAGAGAGCAGCATAGGCATTCAGCCTGTAACCCACTTCATCTCCCCTGCTCTCCATGCCCTCTTCAGACTAGTGATGGTCTGGAGAAGGTGTGGAGAGCAGCGACTGCTCCATTCCTTCTGGTCCCAGAGGACTGGAGTAGTGGGACAAAACCTCCCTGCTTCTTGGGACAGGGACCCTGGCAGGGGACTGCAGGTGCAGGCTTTGAAGATGCCACACCAGGGACGGGGAGGCAGGGTGGTCTCCCTAAGCAGCACCTTCAAAGCCTGCACCTGCAGCCTCGAGGAGCAGCACACAGGGAACTGTGGGGCAAAGCAGGGACTATCTGGTTTGAGAAAGAGGCAGGGATCCGTGGCAGGCAGTTTGCAAGTGTTCACTCAAAAAAGTGTCTCTCTCACAAGGCAGATCTTCCAGGTTGACACTGGGAATATTCTCTACCAGAAGGGACATGTTTTCCCCAGGAGAAATTGAGTGAATGCTTGTACACTTGTAATGTCTACTGGGATAGCCAATCATTCTCCCCATAGAAATGAACCACCTGCATGTGGCCTTTAGCAGTTCACTGCAAATACCTCAATTTCTTCAACTGAGAAAAAACCATGGATGTTATCATACGAGACAATGGAAAGATCTACCTCTTTATGTTACATACCCAGGGTCTCACCATGATCTTTCAATTTAATACCTATACCATAGGCAAAGGCAGTGTAGAACTGTCATGTCCCTGACCCTAAGATCCAGTTGAACTTTTTTTTTCTGGCATAAAACAACAGGCCAAACCGAAGGCAGATCAGAAGTGTTCAAACCCATACCTGAACTTGTGGGAGAGGTGATATTATTTTATTAAACCAAGTAGATTTCTGCAAACAAAATTCTTTAATTGCAAGCTTTAATTGCACAAGCACCCTTCTTCCACTCCTACCACAAGTTCTGATTCCTTTTGCCTCTAGACCAATACAACTACAACCTGGATACCAAGCACATACTCCTCCACCTGCTCCTCCACCATAACTCCCCGTTGCACCTGCTCCTCCAACCCTAGATGGTTTACATTGCAACTGGGATGTAACAGAAAAACTTGGGGTAGGTGAGAGTAGGGCACCAGCCCCAGGCATCAACTCATCAGAGTCTATGCCCTGGCAAGAGAAGCAGCACCACAGCATTGTTCTTATGGCCGCAACTGAGTGCATGGACACTGTGCTACTGCTGTAGGCTGTGGCTGTAGCAGCCTGGGACTGTGTTTTTAGTCCCCAATGTAGGTAAACTTCTATGTGCCCTTCCCTTCCTCCCTTTGCTGGCATGATGGGTCATGCACCTAGTGCATGTTTGCAAAGCTGAAATGGATAGACAGGCTTTCACAGGAGAAAACTTCACAATGGTTACTGGGAAGGGAGATACCTCTTAAAATGAAGTTGTTAGTATCACTACCACTCTCCCTCTAAGTCAGATCCACCCTCTTGGAGACATCTTTGACGTGTCCCTCTTCATTTATTCCACATTTCATTTACCCCATATCTCCAGATTATATTCATGTCTTCTCAGACATACCTCCAAAATATTTTAAAAGTTCAGCCTTTACTTTCTGTCCACATTAGTAAAACATTGTTAAGGCCCTTATCACCTGTACAGATTACTTCAAGCTTCTCCTTTCTAGCCTCCATGATAGATATATCATTCTCTCCAACCCATACAGAAGGCAGCTGCTAAAGACGTTCCTCCTTTTCCATGTCTAACTTTATGAACTCTCCTGTGAATTCCACTTTGAGCTGCTTGCTATCTGCTATTTCAAGTTTGGTGTCCTCACTTTTTCAACACGCAGGAACTGCTTCAAGATAAACCGCTATACATTCCTTCCCCCAAATAAATGGATTTTAGCATTAAAATACCCTAAAAAGGTACTTAAATTGAACTGCTATCCTTCAGAAAAAGAAACCCAGCAGTAGCAAAAGTCAACAAAAAGGTGCAAACCACTTGCAAAGAGCAGTTAAGTTACATTTCTGAAGTGATGGTTGTTAAATGATACTTTGTAAAATGTATAATCTAAATGAGTTGTTCTAAAACACATTTGGGCTAGGGACAGAAGTTACACACAAACCAATTTAAGTGATCAGAAACTTGTTTAAACCTGTAACAACAGAAGCTCAGTGTATATAAACCTGGAGATTTGAGTCTTACCTATGGGTAACAACTTACTTTGTTTTCAAGTACATTTCCTTCATCAAGATCTAGCACTCTGAAATCACCATTTCTTAAATAGTTTATAGTATCTGCTTCTCCCTTATAGAGTTTCCCTAGCGTATCTATTAGGCCTGTGCGAAGCAGCTACTATTTGCTTTGGATTCAGATTCAGCCAATTCAGGGGACAGTGATTTGCTTTGGCGATTCGAATCACTGTCCCAGATTGATTGGTCTGAATCCGATTCAGAGATTCAGCCACTGCCGAATTGGCTGAACTTCCAAATCAGACAGGCTCCACCTGCTCTCCCAGTTCTGTCAATGGCTGCCCTGCCCTACCCGGCCCCTGCTTCCTGTGTTTTTTTGTTTTGGTTTTTTTTGGATTGGGGCCGGGCATGGCAGCCATGGGGGGTGCTGGGAGCAGTGGCGATGCATAGGGGGTGCATGTGCACCCCCTGAGTGTGCTGGTGCGCCCTTTGAGAAGTTGTGCTCCCCGCTTAAGTGATGGGGCAGGCAGGAGTGCCGGTGTCCCACCTGTGAGTGCCGGCCAGGGAGTGGGAGTGCCTGAATGAAGCACTGCGGCCACTTCAGCCACTTCCAACAAGACTGGAACCCCCCAGTTGATGGGGGGGGGGGGCAATATGCTCCCCCTGACTAAGGTAGCACCAGTTGCCCACGGCTGGGAGAGCAGTCAGGGGATGGGGGGCTCGTGACAGAGCCCTCCATGCAGCACAGGGAAGCGGGGACTGCCCCCCCATCTGGCAGCAGCCAGTGAGTGGAAGAATTTTTTTTTAAA
>NW_005842088.1:648720-656446 GCF_000455745.1 Alligator sinensis | reverse complement strand
AGTTGTGGGGCACTCAGGGGGGCTGAGGCAGCAGGCAGGGGATGGGGCCTGGTGGGGGTCCTCCTATGGGGCCCTCCCACCCCCTACTTAACAGCACAGAGCCTGGGTCCAGCTCCCTACGGCAGCAAGTGGGGACTGCCGGAATCGCCGAAGCTCTCCGAATCGATTCGGAGAGCTTTGATTCGATTTGGACCTTTATATTGGTCTCCTGATTCGATCTGGATTTGGAGATTTGGCCACCAAATCAGGCCGAATTTCCACAGAATCGAATCAGCCCTCTAAGCTGCACACAGCCCTAATATCTATATGTCAGGTATCCAGGTTGTAGTAGTCATATTGCTGTAGAGGAAAAAGCAATCAGGGCTCCTGGTAGAGGTGATATCTTTTATTAGACAAACAAGATTTTTGCAAAAAAAATTATTTAATTGGAAGCTTTTGGGCACAAACACTCTCATCAGGCATTGGAGAAAAGATTTTTTCTCCAATCTTTTCTCCGATGCCCGATGAAGGGTGTTTGTGCCCAAAAGCTTGCAATGAAAACCATTTTTTAAAATTAATGAATGCCTTAAGTGTTAGCTTATTATCATTGTCCATCACAAAAAAATTAGACTTCAAACCAAAGCACAGAATGGAAAAAAGTGTGCTGTTGTGTAAAGAAAAAAAGATGCTAAGGTTTGTGGACTTAATGATTATATAGTTTCAAAATTATTCTGTGAAAATATGCTAGTGTAAAAATATAGGACATCATGTTACTACACATAGGCAAAAAATTGTATCATGTAGATTAAAAACCATTTAACAAAACTGTACAAAACCTAAAATGTTCCCAGTAATGTAAAAGAATGACAACTGTGCTTACAAATAGTCTAACACCGATTCCAGCAGTATTAAACATGACTAATAAAAAAAAAAGTTAGCCCTTAAAACAGTGTTTTTAATGCTAGTCACCCCTCTTCCTCTCCCAAATATTTTTTCTTGGCATTTGTGCAAGTGTCAAATTTGTATGTACTTCTGTAGCACACAAATATGAGTTCTTCAAAATGTTTTTAATGTTTAGCCTTGTTTCAATGCCACAGACTGTCTGAATGACTTAATGGGCCAAAATAAAAGTCTGGAAAATGTAAGTAGACAAGGTCTTTGGGTAAATCCAATATCTTTTATTAAACCAACTCAAATAGTTGGAAAAATTCTTCTTAGCAAGCTTTTGGGCACAAAAACCCTTTGTCAGGCTGAGGAAGCATCTGCAGATGGTCTGTATTCTTCCTGGATCGAGTGGTTACCATGAAAGCTTGCTAAGAAGAATTTTTCTAACTATTTGAGTTGGTCTAAAAGATATTAGATTTACCCAAAGAACTTTGTCTGCCTATGTCCTTAGACCAACAAGGTTACAACCTACACCTCTGAAACATCAAAGTGTAAGTAGCACATACATGCTTTAAAGTAGCTGTACCAAAATACTACAATATAACCTCATAAATCCAGCATGCCCAGGACCGAGCAAATGCCAGAAATTTGAAAATTCCAGTTTTTTTAAACCAGAGTGTTGGCCGGTTGCAGAGTGGGGAGAGAGGGGGGATAGTGGTGGCTGGTCCTGGAGCAGCAGCTGCACGTGGAGTGGGATGGTGGAAGGCATCAGCACCCGCTGCGTGTAAACTTCCCCCCTCTGCATTTGGGGGGAAGGGGTGGGGGCGGGAAGCAGTAGCCAGTCCTGGAGCAGTGGCCGTAGACGGGGTGGCAGCACGGGGTGATAGATGGTGGTGGCAGCCACCGCGTGCCCAGGGCAGCAGAGGGGGAAGCTTAAAAAGTACTGGATTTTTGAGAATTCTGGATTTTCGATATCTGGATTTATGAGGTTATACTGTATATAGATATAAACTGAGCCTAAAGAAATTTAGGGGCTGGGACTAGAATTTGTGTACATATCTAAGTACAGATTGGGCAAGATGGCATTTTAGGGAAAAGGGCAAGACAAGAGCATGTGACAAACAGTTCATGGCACTCCACTCTAAGTAGTAAAAGGAAGGGTCAATTGGTGAGAGAAGAAATAAAAGGGGAGGAAATATGCAGACTAATGAAATGGATGGTCTTTAACTTCCAGAATTTTGTATAATCTAGCACTCTAACATTAAAGCAAGATTATGGCCACAAACAAGCATTAATTTCTAGTGGAGTGGAACAGAAGGGGCAGTGAAGCAAAGCCCCTAGCCCATTCCCCAAGTTAGGCAGTCCTCCCATCCCCTCCCAGACTGGGGGCCCTGGTCTGAGAAGTGGGTAAGGAATAAAGAGAGGTGCTCACCTCCCAGTGACAAGAAACAAAGCAAACAATGCAGCATGACAAAGGCCTCTAAACATGGGGATGTATTTCAGTCACTCAATAATATGGAGTAGTTTAAGAGCATGAATTAAGAATAGGTTTGATGCAAACAACTACAAACAGTTACAACCACAGTCAAACTTAAACAATGCTGCAACTGTTTCCAAATTATGCAACCTAGCCCCACCTTTACACATAAATTAATCAGACTAATTTATTTACAATGTAACAACTTTAGAAAATGTTATTATATAATACATTTTTTAAACTAATAGTAAATTAGACAAATTCCATTCAGTGGACTCCACCAGAGCCTTACCATCTCAGTAGCCAATTCTCCACTTTACAAGAGGAATAACCATCTCAGTAGCCAATTCTCTGCTTTACATAAATCAAAATGCAATAAGGATTTTTGTTGTGACCAAGAATGGAGGTTATTCAATCAACTTTGTATCTATCCTAAATGTAATGAACTGTCCTTCAGTGTTATAGCAAAACGCTTTTTCTAAACATAAATCTTTTTCCATTCATCCTAGTGAACGTCTGCATTTATTACCTGCCTCCACAATAATGCCCAAGCTGTCTGCTTTCACTGGCACTGCTGGCTTCCCATTAAGGAGATCAATAGCTTCCACTAGTTTGCAATTTTTTTGTTTCCATAAACTGATCTCTCAACAGCCTTTTAAATGTTTTTGGGGAAAAATAAAGCACTAGTTCCCACATAATCTTCACTGGCATGGTTAAGGTGATCATGGGCGGTTGTCCACAGCATCAGCTTTTTCTGGCTAAAGATGTGCCTGGGGTTTTTTTCACTGTCATAATGTACCATGACTAATGACGTAGCATGTACATTATTTAGCACCTTATGGCTTAATATGCTGTCACTAGTAAAAAATGCTAGGGGGCACGTCATAACAATTTTACCCTCGACCACCCCAGGAGGCATTTTAAGATAGTATTTCATTCTTTGGTTGGTTTATTCTTTTTGGTCCTGTTGGGAGTAGGGTGGGGGGTGGTGGTTCCTGCCCTGCTGAAGGCCTATAAATTGTGGGAGAAGTGGTCGGGGTCCGCGTATGCTGTATCAATGAGAGAGTTTTGAGGTGGACAAAGGACAGCAGAGGCAGAACGACTCAGCTCAGTAGGGAGAGTTGCTCATGGGTGGCACAGGAATGCTAATGCAGTGCTCGAAGTCGAGTGCAGTGCAACATTTGAGTGCAGAATGAAAGCCGCTTGGTGAGGTGGTACTTAAAGACTACACTGATTTACTCATTGGTAAGTGACACCTGACACTTGGTTTTGCCCGGGGGGGGGGGGGGGGATGTTTTCTTTTGTGCCTCATTGTTTGTTTTTTGGTGGGGGGGGGGGGGGGTGCATTGTTTACTTCTACTTTGATGTAAATAAGGTGGGTGGTGAATTTAACTGCTGTGAAGGAAGGTGCAAGGTACTGCACAGCATAAATCCCCACAGTCGCAGTGCAAGTTTTGGGGAGGTGGGGAAATGCCCTGCCCCCTGCTTCCTCAACCATCAGTCACTTTTTTTCACCTCCCCGTGCCCCACTTCCCTCCCCTCCCCATACAGGAGGGCAGGAGGCACTGCATGGTGGTTTTCTAATACAAATTCTTATGCTCTTAAACTCCACCCCCATTTGTCCGCATTTATAGAATCATAGAAAGGACCGGAAGGGACCTGTAAGATCATCTAGTCCGGTCCCCTGCCACAGCCAGGGGTAATTGGGCTCAAAAAAGCTCAACAAGGTACTTGGCCTGCCTCCTCTTAAAGACCACTAGAGATGGCGACTGCACCACATCTGCTGGAAGTGTGTTCCAGATTCTAGTTACCTGTACAGAAAAGACCGAAATGATTCCTCAACTAACTTGTGTCCATTGGTCCGTGTCTTCCTGGAGAGGGGGCGAGGGGCTTTTCTGAAAAGTAGTTCTCTTAGATCCTGGTGTTCTCCCTTGACATTTTTGTAGGCAGCTATGAAGTCACCTCTCAGCCTTCTTTTGCTCAGGCTGAACATACCCAGATCCCAAAGTGTCTCCTCATATGGCCTGTATCCCAGGCCCTTGATCATGTGGGTGGCCCTTCTCTGCACTCTTTCAAGCCTGTCCACATCCTTCTTGAAGTGCAGTTCCCAGAATTGGTCACAGTACTCCAGCTGTGGCCTCACCAACGCTGATAAAGGGGGAGGAGCACCTCTCTGGATCTGTTGGTGACACACCTGCTGACGCAAGCCAGAGTTCTATTTGCTCTGCTGGCGACTTCATCACACTGGTGGCTCATATTCCTCCTCTGTTCAACTGACACCTTCAGGTCCCTTTTGGATGCAGTGCCAGCCAGTGGACCACCACCCATTGTACAGATATGGTGAGGGTTCTTCTTACCTAGATGAAGGACCTAGCATTCCTTCCCTCCCTCCTATTTTTAGCTCCCAGTTGCTATGCTTCATGTTGCCCCCACCGGTCAGAACGGACACAAGAGAAGAACATGCTTACAAAGCCTGAGGGGGACACTGTGACAGGGGGGTAAACATGAACACAAACACAAGCCCCTAGGCTATAAAGGGAACAAACTTCCACTCAGAGTAACATGCCCCTATCTAGGTACCTGGGAGACTCCCTGTAGGCATGTAGCACCTAGACAGCAGAGCGTGAAGTACTGGGAGAGCTAGGCAGGCAGCACCAGGTCTCCAGTAGCTTCGGCAGGCAGGAGCTCCTTCCCCGTCAGTTGCCAGGGAGAGAGTGTGCTTCTGCTAGCTACAGCCTGGGCTGATATATCCCCGAACCCTGCCTCCTGCCGGTCCAGTGATGTCAGCGGGTGTGACCCATTACTCCCTTAGGCTGCTACCCGGCAACCTGCAGCTGGGGAGCTCTACTTAGCCTGCTGAGCTCCCTGGCCTAGCTTCTTCAGCCTTAAGGAGCAAGCACATCTTAGTGCCCTGCTGCAGATGCCTAATGCCACTTCCTTCTACACAGTCTCAAGTGGCAATGCTGGCAATGTCACTGCCACGTGCTTATTCGCTACTCGTAATATCTTTAGATTCATAATACTGAAAAAGCAATTGAGAATGAGCATGATAATTACTTCACCGTTAGCAGTGCACGTATAAAAATGCCTCTCTCCACCACAACATACGCAGTTTCTAAACAGAGACAAAGGGATCATATTGTATGAATACAGCAGCAACTAACCATGCACTTGATATAATTATTTTAAAATTGAAAAACTAATATTTTGGTTTAATATATTAACATGCCAGTATTTACTGATGATTACAATTTTTTTGTCTCTGTTCAGGGTAAGAACAGTCTATGCTGTGTGTGCGCGCCCTACTTCCAGGCTTGTCTGCAGCTCAGCTGAATGGCCTAGTGTGCAAGACTTAAAAATGCTGAAAAATTACAAATGTTCAGGTAGTCCAAACAGCTACTTGCTGAAATATGCTTCATTAACTCTTTTTAAAGATGATGGATACAGTGTTCCTTTTTTGTGTGTGTGTTTATATGCCCAAACATTTTTACTTCAATGTATTTTGCTACTTGGGCTCGGTGTATTAGGGTACTATATTTTCCTAATGATAATAATAATAATGCCTAATGTGTCTGCCTTTGTCAGCCTACCTCCCTTGCTGTCCTGCCTTCCTCTGGTGCCTGTCCAAAGATCCAAAGTGCTGGACCCCAGACTGAACCAGGTGCCTATTTCCTAATGATTGTGCTCTTTTGTATCTTGTGAGGATAATGATCCCAAGTAATTCTGTCTATGATAATGATTAAATTACTAATTATACTAGTAATAATCATAAATGATACTAACAATACTCTAACCACTGTGTCATTTTAGTATTGAGTGCACACACATACATTCATACACTCACTCTAATCCCTCATACATAATCCATTCATACATACACTCACTCTTCCCCCTCTCAGACCTTAGCACCCAAGGCCTTCCCTGTTCCCTGGTCGGTCTTAGTGTTCAGGGTGGTGGACAAAGGCCCTCCTTCCTGTGTACTGGCCACGTCTCAGCAAATGAACAAGCCCACCACACTAAGATTTGCTCACTTTAAATGCAGATCCATATGCTGCTGCAACCTTCAGGCCGTCATTGCAGCCTGGACTGCCCTCTCTCGAAATCTTCCCCACTAATGGTACTGACGAGTCAATCTTAGCACCCATGGTGGTGCTCAGGCAAAGGCCCTCCCTCCCTCTTCTCCCCAGGCTGCTGGTTTTAGCACCCCAGAAGGTGCTCAGGCAAAGGCCCTCCCTCCCTCTTGCCCACTGGGTTGGGGGCTTTTAGCACCCTTGGCTGTGCTTGGGCAAAGGCCCTCCCTCCCTCTTATGCCCTGGTTGCTGATTTTAGCACACTGTGGTGCTTGGGCAAAGGCCCTCCCCTCCCTCTTGCTCTTCATACATTCTGAAGATAATTTTTCAGATTCAAATTTGACTGATTCATTAAAATTCACTGATTGATTTAAATTCATATTTAGCAATCCAATGACACTGACTCTAACCAGTATTTAACTATTAGTGTTTTTTACACTATAAACACTATACACCGTGTTCTGTTATTCACTATATGCCATTAAATTATGGAAATGACACTACAACAAAGTTCATGGAGTCCCACGCCTGCTCATTGTCAATGGCTCATAATCATTAGAAAGAATCGCAGGACAGTGGGAGGGGGCACAAACCCTCCTCCCCCCGCACCACATCAACAATTTTCTGTTTGTGCTAAGTTGTGTTATTTGCCCTGCAGGGGTGCTTTCCTCAAACTATGGGGTACTGCTGTTGTCCAAATGGTCTTGGGTTCCCCTGTCTGCTGAATCTCCTGCAGGGTGGGCTACCTGCCACTTTGAATGCTTGGGTTTCTAAAAATATAACTCAGTCATGTTTCTAAATCTTCCTTGGTGATTCACTATGGCTTGGAGAATGACTAAAGGAAATCCCTTTCTGTTTTTGAATGAACGGTTGTCCTAGGATGGTTTTAGGACCAGAATGTGTGTGCTGTCAAGTACTCCCATGCAGTTCAGGAAGCCCATTGCCCGATTTCCTTCTACCACCTCCCAGGGGTTACTTAGGCATATGAATGTTTGCTGCCAGCTCCTGCAGCAAGTGGCACACCTCACTGATCCCCCTCCCAGAAGTGCAGGAAGCCACACTGAATTGATTTGCAATGTGGCACAGGCTTGTTGGAGTGGCCAGTTTCATCGTGGCCATGGCAACACGCTTTTTTGGGCTGATGGGCTTCTGCATGACAGTTGTCTGGTGCTGGACGTGTGGTACAAGCAAGCAAGCTAACAATGTGGAAGAATATCTTTTTGCTCATTTTTAATGTTTCCAGCTACTGGTCATCATTCCATGTGGACATGACTACTCTTTCCAACCAGTCCAAGCTGCTTTCTTTGGCCCGATT
>NW_005842088.1:639994-648710 GCF_000455745.1 Alligator sinensis | reverse complement strand
CCCACCAGTCGAAGCTGCTTTCATATGCCCGTATCTGGTGACGCTTGCCTTTAAATGCATGGCCAGCAAGCTACTGTAGTCTTATGAACCCATGCTTTATGTTTGTTGCAATGCGAAAAAAAACTCATACAGTTCATTCCAGAACCTTTTTTTCAAGGCAGACCTCCGAAGTTGTCTATTCAGGAGTTTTACCAGCACAGGTGCATCAAGTTCATAACATCTTTTAGAATCATACTTCTGCAATGTGAATGTTCAATGACCTTCGAGATTAACCTTTACTTTCTGCTTAGTCCATCAGGATTTGAGGAAGCCATTTTCTATAGCAAGCAAGCAAGCCACGCATCGAATTCTGCCTGTGTTCCCTATTGCTCAAAGCCTGCAACAGTCAGTCTTATGTTAGCATGAAACCACTCACATCATTTACATGTCAATAGCTACACAAACCATGTGCTCTTCCAAATCCTCTCTGCATCTTTCCAGTTCTGGTTGAAAAGAGCTTTCATTGTTAGCAGAATTCCTCCTAAATCCCCAATCCTTCCTTAGCTTCCTGCATTTCACATTTGATGTCTGGAGATTGCACAAATCACACTTGTATTATGCCTCTCTTCATAAAAAGTTCACCAGTACAGGTCCTAGCAGGCTGTACTGCAAACATCACCGTCTCATCTACTCTGCTATACATTTTGTTGGCAATAGAGGGAAGCAAGAAAAGGCAAAATTTGGACAACATTGCGGATACTTTGCAAGGCTGGGGGCCAAACTGGACTTATGCAGAAGTTGAGGCACTGATTGATATTTGGGGCGAATGGAAGGTGTTGACAACTGGAAAACCGAAGAAATAAACCTGTGTATGTGGCTATTGCACAACTATTAGAAGAACATGGCATCTTTCAGGACCTGGAACAGTGTCGCAGTAAGATCAAGTCCTTAAAATGTGCTTTCCATCACATAAAGGGCAATAACTCTCGTTTGGGTGCCTCACATAGAATGATTCCATTTTATGGCAAGCTGTAAACAATCCTTAAAAGAGATGCTTCAGAGGCTTGTGTGAACAAGTTTGGGACAACAGGTTTGGTGGACGAGGAACCAGAAACTCCCTGGCACCACAGTACATTGGCAGCCACTTCGCAAGCTCCACGCGATCATCCTCCTCAATCACAGACTCAGTCACAGACAAACAACCTCAGTCGGGACTGCTCAAGAGACCTCTACAGCACGCAGCCTGAAATGAGCTTGCTCTCTACTCTGGTTAACCCACACATTTTGGTACCAGACACCCAGGATGATCAGCAGCAGGGGATCAGAAACAACTCTTCTGTTCACGATGAGGATAAGGACTCTGACTCAACCAATATTATATCACAGGAGTCTTCAGATTCTGAAGCGAGTCCGGTGCCAGAGACCCCACAAGCCTCGCGAACAGTGACTTGTAAGTTATAGCAGTGCTATTAACCATTGGCCTAAAATATTACTGCAGGGTGCATCCTTAGTCTCCCGGGGTTGGGGAGACTAGTCCCCTTAAACAAATCTAACCTACTGCCTGCTGGATGGATGATAGTATGTGTTTTTCCAGGCAGAGGGGTACCAGGTACAGGCAGGTGAGGGACTGGATTCCTTGAGACTGGTCAGAATATTTTTGGGGTGCAGACTTAATAACAGGGTTGGGTGCTAGTGGGCTTTCACTGGTAATTCTTGTGGAGGGTTTCCTGTTAAAATATTTAAATAATGACTGACTGTTCTTAAAAAAATGTTTAAAAGTAGCCGAACACCTCATGAGAGCTTTCTTTTTCTCTTGTACGCAGCAACCCCTATTACCGCAGCTGTGGTTTCTAGATCATCAAGAGCAGCTGTTAATGCTCAACGTCAATGCAATTATAGAACAAATAAAATAGCAACTAAGGAAAATATTATTCAGCTACTGGCAGAAGTGTCCCAAAACCTACAGCCACTGACAGAATGACATTTGAAATTCAAGATATCTTCAATAGGCTAATGAGGAGGGAGAAAGCCAAATTCGATCTTATGGAAAGCAGGACTAATGAAATGTTATGTTATGTATGTTTTAAGGAATTCAATAAGGCGGCTGATCGTAGTTTGTGGTCGGAACAAAGGTTTAGACAGGAGTTTCTAACAGAGTTTCACAATTGAAACAGCACTGAGAGCAGCACTGACAACAGAGGACACCCCAACCAACTGTTCATTCTCTTCCAAAAGAGAGCTGTGACTCCTCTCCCTGCAAGAGGAGAGCCCCAAGGCAGTTCAGGGATGAAGGGCAGGAGGATACTGAGCAGCCCCGGGGAGGTTCTTGTGGGGCAGGAGGTTCCCATGACTAAAGCATAAGGGTATACAAAGATGAGCAATGTCCTAACAGAATTACCAGTCAACAGACAGTCTGTTGCTCTCAGTATGCGCTCTCTGTCAGTATGCTCTCCCATCCTGGCCACCCAGATAACCCCAACAATTCCCCAAATCTTGGATGACATGGGTAGGCAGCACAAGGGCTGCACCATGACAGGTTTGGCCATGGTATGAAATAATTTTCATACCATGGGGTGCACAATCTGGCTTGGGTGAAATGAACAACTTGTTACAATAAACTGTTTTCAATAAGCTGTTTTGACTACCCTGACTTGAATAAGCTGAAGAACTTTACTGAAGACCAAGAGAGCCACACAGGGCCTTGGTAAAAATCTGTTGTGAGGCTGGGTGGCATGATACAGGGAGGCACCCCATAACATGAATCACAAGACGTGACAGCCAACTTGGGGCCTGCATGACCAAGGCTAGTGTCTCGCAGCTGAGGGCACTTATCACTTAATGATGACCAGCCATTAGCCCTTTACAAAGGCATTAGAAAACATCCTACATAACGTAGCATAATTTGGACAGGATAAGCAAACCGACACAGCAGAAGCCTAGAAACCTGCAAGATGCCTTTCAACTGCCCACAGTGCTATGGAAACCCTACTGGGAATAGAGTATGTTTGCCACCTCATCACGCATGGGCACCCACTTATGTTCCTACTGTACCCACTCCACGGGTGCTATGGATAAGCCCAGCCCCCTATACTTCTGATACACACGACTGTGTATATGGCCCTGCACCACCACCTTGCCAGCATGGCACCACTCAGAACGCTGCAGACACCACCTGTGCTTCGGGGACCAACAACAAGGAGAGCGCAGGACAGTGGTAAGTTATCCGATAGTGGGGTACTTTGGAAAAAGACAAAGATTTTTAGTTGAATTTTTGAATGGGTTAACTGCTCAATGTCATCTCCGCTGACAGCTGTTCCTCACCCTGACATGAGATGCCGTGACCCAGGCAGAGGAGCAATGGTATCAATGAGGATACTGATTGATTGATTGATTAGGTATGTATGTAAATGAAAGACTTCTAAAAATAGAAGTTATGAACTTATGTTGGGTGAGAAGAAACCCCAAGTATTTGGATTCTCTTTCTCGGTCACATTTACTACCCAAAGAATAATACTGACAACGCATTGTAAATATTTCAAATTTGTCTTTTGACAGGAGTTAAAATGAGATCATTGTCCAATTCCAGGAGGCACTGTTCTTTACTGGTGGATGTGTGTGGTTGTCTGTGCCTCTCTGTCTGTTTGTCTTCGTTTGTCATTTTCATTGTTTGAAATCTTCATTTACGGTTCTTAAGTTAAATTATATTATTAAAATGTTTTGCTCTGTACAATACAGGATGTGTGTGCTTGCTCTAAATGAGCAAGAGAAATACTATGGGCATGGCTGGCCCAGCTGTGGTGTGAAAGCAGGGGTGCACTCCAGCGGTGTGGGGTCAGCCACCCCTTTGGGGGGCAGCAAAGCAGGGCATGCGAGAAAAGTTGGGGTGCTGGAATGAAAGAGGGTTGCTGGCTCTGAGATGTGGCAGTGGCAAAAATGGGCACTACCTACCAGCGGCAGTGGAGGGGGAAGAGGAGAGCCCCAAATTTCATGGCAGAGCCAGCCAGCCATGGTACTATGGGCATGCACAGCCCGGCCGTGGTTTGAAAGCAGGGGTGCGCTCCAGGGGCACAGGGTAAGGGAAAGTTGAAAAGAACTTTGAAGAGAGGGTTCAAGAGGGCGTGAAACTGTCAAGAGGTAAACGGGTGAGGTCCACGCAGACTGCCTAGAGGATTCAACCCGGCGGGCTCAGTCAGGTGCTATGTATGCAAAATTCTATCACATTCATCCATATACAAAAATATATACAACTAAGGAAGTTTTGAGGCATGCAACTGAGTGCTCACAACTATCATCTGGAGTAGAAAAGTGCAAAAAGGAGTGCAACTTTAAAAAGTTCACTCCTCTTGGGAAACGTGGAAGGCAGAAGCACATAAATTAATGACGACCTCATATGGCATTACTTATTTGCTGAGCTGAGCAGTTAATCTACATGCATCATAAAACCACAACCAACTAGGAGAGCTGAAGTCTTCTTTAGCATCTTGTGCAACCTCAGTGAAGCTAAAGAGGTAATATAAGGCAGAACCCAATACACAAATGGGACAGGATGATAATATAGAGGGGAGTAGAGGGAGTAGAGGCCAGGCTTCTTTCTCACAAAACTTTGCAAGTGGAGAAAATAGATGGAGTATGAAGACAGAAACACAGAGAAGAGAAGCACAAGGGAAAAAAAGCCAATAGAGTACTTGGCAGGAAAGAAAGAGAATGGGAACAAGGAAGTACCATCAAAATAGCTGTATAGGGAGCCCTGCAGATGGCAAGGAGAGATCAAATCTCACAGAACCGTGGTTCTCAACCTTTTTTGTACTGGGACCCATTTTTTGCAAAGATTGATGGCTTGTCCCAACCCACATCCCCCTGGCCCTGCTGGTGCCTGACACGCAGTCCCTTGCACCCCTGGTCCTGCTGGTGTCCCTCACCCCCAAGCCGCAGCCCCCTGCCCCCCTGGGCCATGCTGGTGCCCCGCCTCACTCCCTATCCGCAGTCCCCTACCCTAGCCCTACAGTTGCCTCCAGCCCATTCAGGCCACAGCGTGAGCAGCAAGTGCGGGCCTCTGTGTGTATGGGCACTGCCCTGTGCCGCCGGGCAGGCATGCAGTTCCCCACTGTGAAGGACCACCCTGCCTCTTTCCCCCACTGATTCTCCCCCTCAACACCCCCCCACCTTCCCCGCCCAGCCACAGCCCTGTGCCCAGCCACTGTCCCCGACTCTGGCAAGCCCATGCGCATGCGTGCACACCCCCCTCCCTTCACACCCTCCCCCACTGGACAGTCCCTTGGACTTCCATTTCCCACTCCCCATTCACTTACCTGCATCTAGAGGCTGGGGCTGCTCCCATGACCCGGCCTTGCTTTATGTTGGCCACGTGCATCTGCGCGCACAAACATATGTGTCCCACTGCCTCCAATCATCCCAAGCAGCCGCTTGCAAGCTGGAATGCTGCCAGCTTGCAAGGGGAAACCTGCGCTTTCATGGGTTTTTCTGGGGACCTGTTCATGACCTTTTCAAATATTCTAGTGATGGACCCACTAGTTTAGAAATGCTGTCATAGAACACCTGTGAAAAAGGACCTGCCAGGAAAATACAGTTCATGTTGAGGGAGAAAAGGAGTTTGGGTGTGGGGAGAGTTTCAGAGTCTGGTGAAGAACTTCTATTGGCTTGAAGAAATTTTGGATCAGCCTCAAGTCAGAAGTGGAACACTTGTATAAATCAATTAACAGTCCAAGCATTTTAAGTTTTCCGTAACAAGGCCTCCCTTATAGATTTTGCGGCACTTTGTGGTTTATTGAATATTTTTGCATAGTAAATATAGAATGCATGGTGCAATGTTGGGGCAGGGATGTTTTGCTATCATCTTCCAAGATATCAGTAGTCTAAAGTGAGGCAGAAACACAGAACAAAGTGTTTTCAGTAAAAAGACTCAGTTTGTCTCTACCACTATAGTTTCTCTTGCACACTGCAAATCCCAAATAGCATATAAACTTGGCAATTAACTTTTGGAAAAAGCACGATGGGATCATTAGTGACAAAGTTGTTAGAACCTCATTATAGGTCTCACTCAAAAGTCAGCACATATTCTGCTAAACAGCATCACTTGATGCCTACCCGCAGTAGAGTTTTGCACCAACTCCAAGGAACAGTAGCATTTTCTAAACACGATTTCATGCAGCACCTTATTTTTAGGATCCCAAATACCATCTAATATAAAGTCCGGTTTAGCTTATGAAAACGGATGGGACGTATGTCAGTTGCAAGCTAGGCTTGTCTTTTACACCAAGGAAACTGTTGGAGTTAGTTATCTCAAAATAAAGCCATAGTCGATACAATTCACAATCAGTTTACCTCAACTAGCTAATTAACAAACTAGCCATACCACGAAGGAAGCTAGATATGTTATAGAATTTTACACCAAGAGAACTATCTTGATATTAAGGGCCTTGTTACACGTTGCACTTTTAGCTGTTCAAATGCTGCTCTGCATTAGTGCTAGCTCAAGTTTCCAGCAGTCACACCTTAAGGCTAAAGACCTTCTCTGACTGTCCCGTACATTCACAGCTGCAACTTGCCATTAGAGGGCTGGCAAACAGGAGCCTAACTAGGAGCTATAACTTTGAGTCACCACTACAGGCCTAGTGAGCCAGGCCGGGCTTCTATTCCTGCTCTAGGTAGGGGTGTGCAAGAGATGTGTTGTGGGGTGTGGGAACATGAAACTTGGAGGAGGAAAGCTAATGGTATATGGGTAGGTAAGAAAAAGGGAGGTGGAAAGGAAATGGATGTGGAGGAAGGGTGGCAAAATGAAGGATGTCAGGCACTGAAGGATCAAATAAAAAGGTGTGAAGAGGAAAAAAAAGGGCACTTTTACATGTGCTCAGGTGGTGGGGCAGTGCTTTAATTAATTAAAGCGGCTCTCGGAGCCTGTGTAAAGTGCTGCCTCATCTTGTATATCAGCATCTCCAAGCTTAGAAATGGTAGCAGGGGTGCTTGAACTAAAGTACATTCGATGAGCTTTAGCTCAAGTGCCCCCACCGCCATTTTTAAGCATGGGGACACTGATCTACAAGACAATTACTTGAGTCTGTTCCAATGCCCTGGAATTCCAGAGCATCAGAACAGCTTCCCTACTTGTGTACAGGAACCCAAAGATTTTTTTTAAAAACCAAGAGGAAGTAAATTAAAGAAAATCTCATTTTTAATAAACTGGGATTTGGGATTACATGGTGGGGGGTGCTGTCATGTTTCTTGGGGTGGCTGGGAGGTGGGAGCAGTGAGGGAAGGTGCTTTTGGGGGAGCTATTGTCCCTGCCACAGGAAGGAACCCCTCTCATGGGAACCTGATCCAGCCCCCTACCTTATTCCCTCCCACACTCCCTACACCCCACTCCTGGACCCATCCATGCTCAGAGACCTTGCTAGTTGGCATGCACTTTGTAGGCTCTCTCACCATTATCTTTCAATTTAATATCTATACCATAGGCAAAGGGCAGTGTAGAAATATCACATCCGTGATCGTAAGATCCAGGTGTATTTTCTTTTTTTTCCTGGCATAAAACAACAGGCCAGACTGAAGGCAGATCAGAAGTGTTCAAGCACATACCTGAACTCGCTGTAGAGGTGACTTTTTTTTATTAGACCAACTAGATTTTTGCAAAAAAAATTCTTTAATTGAAAGCTTTGCATGCATAGGGGTGGAAAAGTCACACCCCCAGGGCAGGAAGGGGTAGTTGGCTTGGGGCCAAAACTACTCCCTGGGCAGTAGAGTTTAGGGGGTGGAAAGTCTGTTTAGGGGGTGGAAAGAACAGGAGAGTTGGGGAGGGAAAACTGCATTCTGGGATGCTGGAGGACTGCAGTCTGTGGGGAGTGACCACGCATTAATGCAGCACAAGCTGGGTAACACAGATAAAAGATAAACCTGCCTTGGTGTAGTGCAACTAAGCCACCTAGAGTGTGTTTAAAATTGGTTTCAGATGTTAATGTGTGGACAGTTCAGGGGCTAAGAACTCCAAGAGCCACCTAAAATTAGCATGCAACAAGGCCCAAACATTTACCTCTTTTAGTAGTGAAACCGTGACCCAAGACAAAATATATTGAAATTAAAACCAGTTAAAAAGGTAGAAAAAAATCACTATATCTAGGGAAGCACTTTATATTTTTTAAAGGAAGCTAAATCTTTCTGTAGAATGCCTGCTACCAGATTAAGCAGTCACCTTGGCACATTCAAATATAATCTTATGGGAACGTTCTCTCCCCAATAGGCAACAGGCTGGTAGGGTTGTGCGCTATTTTGGCGGCCGTTTCATTTAGTTTCGTATTCAGATGTTTCAACAGTCAAAATACTGAATACAAAATGAAACACAGAGCTCTGAAACAACTCCAAAATGAAATGGGCCATCTGAAATGTTTCGGAAACTTTCCAGAACGATTCAGAAGTTTTGGAGCTGTTTCAAAAGCAGGCTTGCAGAGAAAGAGGGAGGAAGGATGGGGAAGGACTGCTCTGATATTGACATCTGTAGCTGATGGCAAGTGACAACAATCTGTCCCTGAGGTTCCTTCCAAACCCAGGGCTTGGGAATCAAACCGAGAGCTGGGGGAATGTTCAGGTCCCTGAACATTCCCCCAGTTCCCAGGTTCAATTCCGCAGCTCCCTGATCTTTCTCCCAGATCTAACTGGGGGGCACGGGCTACGGGATGATGCAGGATAACAGCAGGCTGCCACTGGCAGCTGATGATGGTGGTGGCTC
>NW_005842088.1:628130-639964 GCF_000455745.1 Alligator sinensis | reverse complement strand
CTGCTGAAACCCTGTGTGCAGATCCAGGGGCCGTGCCCCCGGGAAGAGCTGGGGGAATGATCAGAGAGCTAGGGACTTGGATCAGGAGCTCCGGCTGACAGGTGGATCTGCCCCAGCTCCCAGGCAGCACGCGGTGCCCTGCCAAGCTACACTGCATCTGCACCGTGGTGTGGATGCCAGGCAGGGGGGGGCAATCCCCGCTACCCCACGCTGCACGGTGGGGGCTCTGCCACAAGCCCTCAGAGGCCCCAGTTGCTCCTGCCAGACCCAATGAGTGCAGGACTTTTTTTTTTTTAAGCTCTGCACTCATTGACTACAGAGCATGAGGATGACAGCAGGCTGCTGCTGCTGGCTGGGGCCAGCACCAGCACCCCAGTCTGCCCAGTGCAACCTGTGCCAGGAAGAACCCAGTGCTAGTGCTGGCCCCAGCTGGCATGCTGTCATCCTGCACACAGATCCAGGGGCCCGCAACTCCCCCTGGGAGGGCTGCGCCAGACTCTTCCCGGGGGGCAGCAAACCCCCAGATCTGTGTACAGGATGAGAGCATGCTGCTGCTGCCAGCAAGTGATACTAGTTTTCTTCTGAACAGTTTGAGGAGCAGTTTCCCAGAAACCCCTATACCTATCTTCTTGCAACTTGGCAAGCTTCATGGCCTCATCCCTGCACGTTTCATCTGAACCAGGCAAGAAATGACAAAGTTACACACAGTTTTGTGATTCCCCATTATAGCCTACGGCCAAAACACAAACACCGTTGAAATTCCAAAACACTTTAGGCCGAAACAAAATGGGACAGTGATTCAAAACACTGAAACAAATTACTGTCCCTCCAAAATAGCAAATCTGAAACCGAAACGAAACACAGGTGTTTCACACAGCTCTAGCTGCTGGTATAGATTTCATGCTACATACTGAGGAAGGAGGGGTTTAAGTTGTATTTCTGCTGGTCAGGTGGAGAATAAACTAGTCAGAAACATCTTCCTTATGTGAATATTTTTTTTCAAGTGGGTGATGGCTAAATGCAATTACTCCCAAATTGTTCCCAACTTTATACTATGTACAAGGTGCTTGGTTTATGATCAGCATTTTGCTTTGTTCATACTCAGCTGCAGCAAGCCAACCCACTCTAATAACTGCACAATCACCATAGCACTGAGCAAGATTGCAAACAGTCTAATAGACTGGCATGTGGTTATAGAATATTAGTAGTAGTAGTAGTAGTAATAATAACAACCACAACAACATCAACAATCATAATTCAGCTAGTCATTTTGGTTTGTAACATTTCTAAGTTTGTTTTCTGTCAGGTTATGAACAACAACAGATGTTGCAAGACTTCAGACATTTCTAACACTGAATTTCTAACACTGAACACTTCTACATTATTGCACTTTTCTTGGACATAAGCTACACCTTAAAACAAAATTACTGATGACAGCAGCCTTAAAGAAAGGGGGAGGAGAAAAAAAAAAAAAAAAAAAAAAATCAATAAATATTTTCTCCCCGGCCAAGAAGTTTTGTTTGAAACAGTTACAAGTTAAAATAAAATGCTCTGTTGTCTATCATTCTACCAGATTTTTATTTTTCATACTATTGAATACATTTTTTCTAGGGGTGTTTCTGTTTCAAACTATACATGAATTATAGATCTATGACGATTAAGGGGCTCTTTCTGTGGCCACTGTCTCACTCATCTGTTGAAATTGGTAAATGCTACCTATATGCACTGTTTATAGGATGAGTACTTTGAAATGTCCAGCATTATTATTATAGCTATATATACACTACAATGGTGAAATTAAGAGTACTGCTATTACTTATTGTCAGTGACATACACTCACCAGGCATTCATGCCTTCATTACTGCATTTTGAAATCCATATTCTGATTTTAACCAACTTTTAAAAATGCCTCATTTGTATTGTGTCCACCAACAGATGGCACCAATTACTCGCACTTAGTCCCCACAGATATACCATAATATAACAGTCATCTCACATATGAAGATGTTCTGTTGCTTATGTGCAATTCCAGAGTGTTTGGACATTTCTCGTTGAAATATTCAAAGAGAAATCTTTGGCAGTAGCCAATCTTTATAGCTTACACCTTTAAGAATGAAATTTGCCCCTCCTGCATACATCAGGAATAAGTACAGACAGCCAAAAAGCCTGAGGCTGCATCAATTCAATCTTTGCAGGTTAACCTAAACTGCATAGATTGAACGGATCAGCAAGTGAACAGACATTCACTTTTGGTTCTGGAAATGTAGCCACATGCCTGCAGTGGCCCAGGCCAGAAGCCAGGGGCACTAGAGTATGCCCCACTGCTTGGCTGGAGCAGATAGCTTGGGCCAAGGTTAGCCAGCCCACCCTGCAAGGAGTGGTGAGGGGATGCAGGGAGGTACAAAGCATCCTGGGGGACTGTGAGCTAACTTGAATCTGGAGGGGATCTGGGATAGGAGTTCAATAAACTCATTTAAGCTAAATCAGTTAAGTCTGATACTACCATCCTTCCAGGTTTACCTTAAACTGGTGTCAGCCCTTTTGAAAGCGGTTTATGTAAACTGAGCTTCTGTTGCGTTGCACACTTAAGCTTATTTCTGATCACCTATACTGGTTTGCGTGTAATTTCTGTCCCTAGACCAGAGGACTCAGAACTGTGCCTTCCAAACTGAGCCTGGCTTCTACTGCTCCTAGTTGGTACTGATCAGATGTGGTCTATGTCACTATTTTGGCATGTAGTATTCTGATGTCCTCATTTAACCTGCCTCCTGTAATTCAAACCATTAGTGACATGAGTGCATGAATTTTGTACCCATATCAATATGCAAGCAACATTCAGAAGAAAATAATCATCATTTTTGCCTTGCTGGTGACTAGGAAGCTATCAGTCAAGTTGTGCAGTAAGATTTTCTTCCCCGCATTACACGAATAGAAATTTCATTCACATCAAAAGGAGTTATGCAGTATGGCTGTGTGAAGACTGACACATTACATAACTTTTGGGTCTCAATTCTCCTGATAGGCTATTAAAAAAAGTCCTATGCTATCACTTATCTCCCTCTTCTCATCTGAAGGCCTGGTGCCTCTCAAGCCTATTCTCACCACCAACACTATCTGTTGTTCTCCTTAGCTAGTCTGTTGACTTGGTATATATTCAGGAGTAAAGGAAAACAGGAGAACTTAGTTATAACTTAGGTCTCTGGATGGTTGGGTTAGAAGACTGACATCTTGGGAGGAATAACAGTGACCACTCTGGATATGATCTCCCAGCACTGATGCTGGCCGGAGAAAGTCAAGTCTTGGAAAAGAACGTAGGGTATAAAAAAAAAAAAAATAAATAAAACAATGACTTTCACCTTTAAAATGCTGCTGCTAATTTCCTAATGTGAAATACTACCAAGGGCTTGCTCAGTCACAAAAGAGCAAAATTTGACTCAGTATTTCATCTTCAGAGATTAAATGGTATTTTATTTATATTTGAGAAGGCTTTACTTAAAGATCTGAATTTGGAAAACAAATTGTTCAAATCCAGAACCTAGATATAAATCTGCATTTTTGGAACCAAAACTCTATAGCTAAAAGCCACTGACTCTCCAGAACCTGTGGTTTGAGCCAACGTCTATTTAACTGAGATATTTTATTAATTTCTTCTGAAGACTAATCAAAACAGCCAACTTGCTCACTTATAAATTTTAATTGTAAGTTCAATTTTTAATATGTCAGAAAGACTGAAAATATAATAAAACAATTATAGCATGAACAGTCAAAATATATGAACAACAAGAAAGTGAATATCAAAGAATAAAACTGATACTTGGCTCTACAGCCATTTGTATTATAGCTATTGATTTAGTTTCATTAGCTTGGTTGTGATTCTTTGCAGTACAAATGGGAATCTTATTACGACTTCTGTTGTTTGTACAGAGTGCAATCTTTTTTCCATACCCCAAGAGTAAACTGAAAATGCTGGATCGTCTAGAGCTCATGGCAAAAATGAGTTTTCAGATGTTAATACATACATTAGTACATAAGGGAAAAAATTAATGAAATATGAACTTCTTTTTAGAGCCATCCTAATAAAAATTGCACTGTATGCTAAAGACCAACTATTATAAATACGTAAACATATAGTACTGTTCTTCATAGGCAAAATTCCATGGTATAGATTATGGTATACAGTGAGAGCAGTATATGGAAACTTTTTTTGAAATAATTTTCACATTATGAACATGAAATGCAGAGAATTTCAGAATTTGAAAGGAATTCTGTGTCAAGCTCTTCTTTGTTACAGAAATGGGAATTTACTTGTTCAAGCGTGAACTTGGCTATTCAAATATTAGATTTAGACATGCTGGAAGGACATTTCTCTTTGTAAAATCATTTTGCTGAACTTTTTTTTGTTTTTTGAAGACTGAAGCTTAGCTTTTAATTATAGAAATTAAATTGCTTAAATCTATTGAGGCCCTTGTTAATACAGGCATTTCCTTCTGTTCCTTATCAAATTCCTCTTTCTGTAGCAAGGAAGGAAACTCCTGAGATTTAAAGCCAGGGGAGAAACTATTCAGTGAGTACTTAACCCTATTTGTTTCTCTTTTGGAGAAGAGTACTTTGAAGTGGTGCTGGAACACAGAATAAAGGGATTCTCTTGACTTACTATTTACAAAATCACAGGCCTATAAATCGGGATAAAGCATAAAATGACTAGAGCTGAGGTAAGACTAGAGGTAGAATGGAAACTTGCTTCCATCAGGAATGTGCTACTAGGGAAGAAAGAATAAAGGGGCCGTGGTTCTAGAAATATATTATACAGTCAAGCTCCAAAATCCAGTTTTAAGTTTCTAAATAAAAATGGCCAGATTTTCCAGAGATATTGAGTATCAACAGTTCTCACCATTAATCATGTGGGCAGAGGAACAGTTTACTGGGTCCTTAATTATTCCATTCCTTGCTTTTAACTGTTCCATTTTGTGATATGAAAGATGATTAATGTGTCACTTGGCAATCGTAAATGGTTTTAGAAGTGACATTTTCACCGCTGACTTGCTTTATGGTCTAAAAAAGTATTCATTAGGGGTGTGCAAAGCTTCTGTCACTGATTTGATCTGGAGAATATTCAGCCCAATTTGGAGACCGAATCACCAAATCTGAATTGAATCAGGACACCCTCCACCCTGAATCAATTCTGAGACTCCAAATTGATTCGGAAAAAGATTCAGAGATTCAGAAGACCGTCTTTCAGGGGAACAGAAACTAAGAGGGAGGGAGAACAGGGGGGGGATGACTGACATCTCTAGCTGGCCAGTGACTGTGATCTTTCCCTGAGTCCCCTTCCAATTGCAGTGCTATGAGGGAAGGACATAGAAAAGCATATAAGCCTCTGTCTGCAGGCTTTCTGTGCCTTTTGTGAGCTGTTTCTGCCTGAGCAACAGCATCTGAAAGGTACTGGACTGGCTTGGCTACCTAGTCAGTCTCCAGGTAGCTTCTGTTCTTGGAAAGGATTGGATACAGCTTACTGCAGCAGGAACTGAACTAATGTAGCTGATGTTAACATAGAGTGTAATAACAGTGAAATGTAACCATGTTAGCCTTGTCCTGTAAGCAACTTGAAAACCATTTTGTATCCTGCTTGACATAAGTGAATGAACTCTACATAGCCTTTATGTATGAGTTCACGTAAAAGGCTGAATTGTGAGAGAATGGCATAGAGATGGGAGAAGAAGATTTAACTGTTTATGTAAGCAACAAGGCACCAAATGTAAGTTACTAGTCAGTAAACTAATTAATGAATGGCTAGAGATTCCCTTTGAGGCCAAGCACAAAAGAGAACGAGGAAGAAGAATGCACACATCCTGCCAAATGGGCAGCAAGAACACTCCAAGGCTGAAATACCAACTGTGACAACCAAACTGACCTCGGGCTGAGATGAGCTGAAGACAAATGAAGAACCGCAAAAACAGAAGCTGGGTATGGAAAAACCCCAAAGTGCTGAAACAAAGGATACCAATCCCTATAAAAGAAGACTTCAAAAATGCCAAGTTGGGTGAGTCTCTCTCTCAACTGCTGTTTCATTGGAGCACAGACATGTTTGTTTCACCCCACTCCAAAGCTGCTATCTACAGAATCTTTTTCTCTCTCAATAAGGCCAGGTGCTAGCCACCCAGCTGTATTATTGAACAACTGCTGCTGGTAACTATAATGCCCTAATGGAATGGTTGTTTTGTGTTTGTGTGCATCTATACGGGTGGTGTGTCTGAACCTCTATGTCTAATTCATGTAATCAATAAATGCGGCATTTTGCCTTATCCCCCTTTCTAAGGTGTTGCTCTTAATTTGGCCATTGGAATTTAAAGTAACATTGCTAAGTAGAATCCCTCTACATATCCCTATCCAACCCATTTCGTTCAACTTATTCTCCATCCCAAAACCTCTGATTTGTTCTTGATACCCACCCCCCCACCCAAACACACATGCTTTTTAAAAAGAGAGCTGTGTTTTCCCTGGCAGTGTGATCACATATATCACACACACACATCATAGAAGAAGTCAGATATTATTAAACACAACACAGAAGTTAGACAGCCATACATCACAGAAGAAGAAGAGATTATATATAGTTATTAGCCAATTGCTGGTCAAGAAAGACGGGGGAGAGGGGAGAGCAGGCAGGGACAGAGCCCTGGCCCCCCGGTCCGGGCCCACTCCCCCTTTCCTCCTGCTGCTTGAGGTCCAGGCCTACTCCCCCACCCCTGCCACAGCAGAGTGGGGAAGGGAGGAGCGGCGCAGGCCTGGTGTAGGGGAGGACTGCTGCAGCAGGCTCCTGGCTCGGGTTCACTCCCCCCTCCCCATGTCTGGCCCAGGCCCAGTCCTCCCCTGGCCCTACCATTACCACTGATGCCACGGCACGCCCGCTCCACTCCCCCTGCATCAGGCCCACTCAGGGACGGGAGGAGCAGGATCGAGGCTGATGCAGGGGAGGGGAGGGGGTTGGGGAGGAGTGAGCCCGGGCCCAAGGGGAAGAGGAGGCCCACTCCTTCCCTCCCCCAGCTGCAGCCATGGCCACGTCAGGCCGAGCCCACTGTTCCCTCCCTCCCCTGCTGTGGCCGGCCGGCTTTTTCCCTGCTCAAGCCCTCTTCCCCCACCCCCTCCACATTGGGCACAGACCTGCTTCCCTCCCCCCCACATTGGGCCCAGGCCCACTTCCCTCCCAACCAAGTTACCTGCATGTCTTGCCCCCCACCCCCTTTCCGTCCACTCTGTTGCCACTGCTTCCAGGGAGCAGGGTGGGAGGGGCAAAGCCAGCTGCACTGGCCTTGCCTCCCCCCATTCCATCCCCTGTCTCCCCACCATCATGATAGTGGCTTGCCTTCTGTCAGAACGCTTCTTCATGCTCTGGTTGGCTGTTTGTCAGCCAATCAGAGCACGTATAAAGTATTACAGACAGATAGATGTAGGCTTTTATATTAGATTATTACACACAACACAGAAGAAGTCAGACAGTCAGAGAAGAAGAGATATTACAGCTGCATGCAAACACAAACACATTTTCCAGCACAGGAAAGATTAATATGAAGTGTGCTGGAAAGGCAGGTACCAAGTCTTCTGGCAGGAGAGGGAGAGAGAGGGTAGGGGGAGAGCTACAGCTGCAAGTCCCATCCCCCCCACAAACATAGCTGCATCCTCTTTCCTGGCAGCCATGAGTCTTCTGCTGTCAGTGAAAGCAAGGAGGTGGGAGCAGTACCTGTCCCTGCACCACCTCCCATAACACCAGAAATAGCCACCAGCAGCAGAATGATGTGAGCCCATACACACTTCAAGACATATCTTTTATTTTGCCACTTCCCGTCCGCCCTAATTGTTTAACACCTTCATCAGCGACTTGGATGAGGGGGTGGAAATCATGCTGTCCAAGTTTGCTGATGACACTAAGATGTGGGGCGAGGTGGACACACTTGAAGGGAGAGAGAGGCTGCAAATAGATTTAGACAGACTACAAAAGTGGGCAGACGAGAATAGGATGGGGTTCAACGTAGACAAATGCAGGGTGCTGCACCTTGGGAGAAGGAATCCACAGCATACATACAGGCTGGGGAGATCCCTTCTTGAAAGCACAGAGGCAGACAGGGATCTTGGAGTCATTGACTCCAAGATGAACATGAGCCGCCAATGCCAGACCGCAGCCAGCAAGGCCAGCCATACCTTGTCATGCATCCAAAGGTGCATCTCAAGCCGGTCCAGAGAGGTGATCCTCCCCCTCTATGCGACTTTGGTCAGGCCACAGCTTGAGTACCGTGTCCAGTACTGGGCGCTGCACTTCAAAAGGGATGTGGACAGCCTGGAGAGGGTTCAGAGGAGGGCCACCCACTTGGTGAGAGGGCAGCAGTATAGGCCCTACAAGGAGAGACTGAGGGACCTGAACCTGTTCAGTCTCAGCAAGAGGAGGCTGAGGGGGGACCTGGTGGCTGCCTACAAACTCATCAGGGGAGATCAACAGCAAATAGGCGGAGCCTTTTTCTCCCCAGCACCACCTGGGGTGACAAGGAACAATGGTCATAAGCTGATGGAGAATAGGTTTAGGTTAGAGATCAGAAGGCAATATTTTACAGTTAGGGTGGCCAAAATCTGGAACCAACTTCCCAGGGAAGTGGTTCTCACCCCTACCTTGGGCAAATTCAGGAGGAGGTTGGATGATCACCTGTTTGGGGTCTTGTGAACCCAGCATTCATTCATGCCTATGGCAGGGGGTCAGGCTAGATGGTCCGTTCAGGTCCCTCCTGACCCTAGCTACTATGATACTTTGGTGGAGGGAGAGAAGGCTTCCTTTTTCAGTGTAGCAAAATCAGATGTCCTTCCATCACTGATAAGTCTCAATGAAGTTATTCCCTCTTTCATGACAACCTCCACATTAGGAAGATCAGCTAGAATGCTTTACGGTCAAGTGAAGTCTCCAGAATCTTATTAATTCTGCATTTAATACCAGCTCAGGAGCTTCAAATAAAGCATGATGCTAGTAGAAGGATGCCGATTGGCAGGGTGCTGCTACTTTTGCCTAAACATTATATAACCTAAATAATGATGTGCACATTTGTAAATGAGAAGTGCAAGCAGATAAGTTATGATAGGTCTTATTTAATTCATAAGTTATAGGTTGGCTTGTTTAAACTGCGTCTGTCCCATTGAATCCTGCCATGCCAATAGTTGTTCCATGCATTTATTGCTTTTATCCAGATTTACTAAGAGACTATGATGAATTTTAATGCAAGTACTTTCTAGCAGCAAAAAAGAGCATGTAAAACTGGGGGTCAGGATTTGAAGTGTTCTGTTGTCTGAAAATGGACCAAAAGGACAATAGCATTTCTGCATTCCAGTTTTATCTAACTCTATTGGGGAATTAACAATACTCTGCCCCATGTAAACCATTATATAAACAGACCCTGTGCCTGTTACCCATTTAGCCATACTGAATTTTCCTATCCAGAAAATTTGTTCCATAACATTCAGTGATCACACCAACATGAGTACACAACAGAATCATCAATATAAACGGAACTGCAGGTTACAAAAGAAACAAAGTCTATCCAGCAGCAGGAGACAAATGATCATATCTGAACTGAGGAACAAAGAGGTAACATCCACAATATTTTCCTCTCAAGAAAATATATCAAATGAATACAGCAAGAGCCTAGGGAAATAAAGAATCAACAATGAACTGAAATGCAAGACAAAAGGATAAAGGCATAGAAAAGTTGGTTTATTAACAGAGAAGCAAGGCAGAGTCAGAATTCACATTTTCATGGCTAAACACACCATGTGTAAATTGAGCATGAACACTTCCCTATCTAAGGAAAACTTAATCAGTTATTTTCCTAACAGACAATGCCTCCTAGAAGGGCTGGCTGCTTGTAGGGAGGCACAACATATACATTACCAGTTATTCTCTGAGCTGTTACTCACAACACATAACATCTACCAGTGCTGGGCTGAACAAACTGTGTTGTCTCAAACAGCCAGCCCCAGTATGTCTAGCTTATAGGCTGCCAGCAACAGCCATGGCTTCAGCAATCTCCCCACCAAGGCATTGGTGTTCAAAGCTGCTTTATATGCTTTCTAAAAATCTATTAGCTTGATATTTCTTTTCTTTTGAAATCTGCCAAGACACATACTTTACAGACAGAAACATGAAACTATTCATCCCAACAGCCATACAACTCTCTAAAATACTTCCAAAGCAGTTTTCTTATTGAATGCGAGACAGAGAAAATGACTTGAGTGTGTGGTGCAGAGTACTGGTACTCTTTTAGAATGCTGTTAAATGACCCTGGCTTGATGCTCTCTCTCCCTCTCCTCTTTTTCCCCTTATTTTCTCTCTCTTTCTCCTTTTCTCTTCTTTTCAGGGCAAAGAGATTCCAGCCTCAGGCTCTGTCAAGCAGGATAGGTGAAGAAGGGAAAAGGTTACTAGGACTAAGCACTGGGTCCAAGATGGGGTACTTAGAAAGAAGCCTAGTTTGTCTCTTCAGCAAGGTGCATTGGTGCCATGAAGGAACTGTTAAAATGTTCACGTGTTCCTTTATTATTTTGGCAGGCTACCAACATTTTCTTATGAAACATGAACAAGAGAAGCTGTTTCCTTTGCTGAACTTCAAAAAATGTAGGTAGAATAACTTCTCAATGAAAAAAACCCAACAGGAATCTTTAGATCATCATACACGTTGTTACAAAATACAGGAATTGCTACCAGCTCTTCCTATAATTACCGTATTTCACAGTGTACAAGACAAGTTTTGAAGCCCAATTTTTAACTCTTAAAATTCAACCTCCACTTATACACCATATCACCGTCCCCTGAGAGCAGTACTGCCAAGACAGCATTACTTGCAGGGAATGGGGCTGCACCAGCCAAGCATTGAGCCCTGTCCCATCCCCTGTGAGCAGCGCCAGGCTTGGTGCTCAGCTTGCATGGCCCAAGCAGTGCTGCTTGCAGGGGACGGGGGCACGCCAGCTGAGTACCGAGCCTGGCATTGCTCGCAGGTGATGGGGAGGGGGATGGGCTCAGTGCTGAACTGGCACAGCCCCATCCCCTGAAAGGCACTGCCTGGGCTGCACCAGCTAAGTATCACGCCCAACCCCGTCCGCTGCAAGTGGTGCTGCCGAGTGCCAAGCCCGGCCATGCCAACTGAGTGCAGAGCTCAGTGCCATTCACAGAGGATGGGGCTGGGCTCACATCCCCTGTGAATGGTGCTGCCTGACTTGTGCCAGCTGAACACCAATCCTGGCCCCATCTGCTGTGAGCAGTGCCAGGCTCAGCACTTGGTTGGCATGGCCAGGCTCAGTGCTTGGCAGCACTGATCGCAGCATATGGGACTAGGCTCAGTGCTCAGCTGGTATAGCCCAGGCAGTGCTGCTTGCAGGGGACGGGGCCATGCCAGCCAAGTGCCAAGCCTGGCGCCACTTGCAGGTGACAGGCTGGGCTTGGCACTTGGCTGGTGCAGCTCTGTCCGCTGTGAGCGGAGCTGGGCTCGGCACTCAGCTGGAGTGGTCCAGGCAGTAGAGCTGTATAAAGCTTTGGGTGCCGATTCGATTTGGAGGAGATTTGGCCCGATTCGGTGGCCCAATCTCCAAATCTGAATCGAATCAGGGGACCAATAAAAAGGTTCAAATCTATTCAAAGCTCTCTGAATCTTTGGAAAAGATTCGGAGCACTTCAATGATTTGGGGAGTCCCCGCTCGCTGCAGCAGAGAGCTGAAGCTACACTCTGAGGTGGCACGTAGGGGATGGGGGAAGGGGGGGCTGGAGGAGGGAGAAGGGGACCACGGGCAGACCCCTGCCATGCCTGTTC
>NW_005842088.1:627544-627834 GCF_000455745.1 Alligator sinensis | reverse complement strand
GACAGTGGGAGGGGGGGGGCCAGAGGCCACATGAAAGAGCACCCCCATGCAGCATGGGGCAGAGGTGAGCAGCAGGGATCGCCCCCTGCCTGGCAGCACCCAGTGAGTGTGGGCTGCTTTTTTTTTCCCCCCCCTGAAGAATGGCGACAGTGGGAGGGGGGGGGCCAGAGGCCACATGAAAGAGCACCCCCATGCAGCATGGGGCAGAGGTGAGCAGCAGGGATCGCCCCCTGCCTGGCAGCACCCAGTGAGTGTGGGCTGCTTTTTTTTTCCCCCCCCTGAAGAATGGC
>NW_005842088.1:623292-627534 GCF_000455745.1 Alligator sinensis | reverse complement strand
ATGGCAGCAGGGGGTGGGGGCCGGTGGGCGGGGGAGGGGCAGGGCACCCATTGCCGGGCCTGGGAGAGTGGGTGGCAGATGGGCACGGGCAATTCGGAGATTTGGCAGCAGCCAAATCTCTGAAACAGATTCGGCCAAATCAATTTGGGACAGTGATTTGAATCGCTGAATCAAATCGCTGCCTCCCTAAATTGGCTCAATCGGAAGCAAATACTAGCTGCTTTGCACAGGCCTACCATGCAGCGCCGCTCACAGGGGATGGGGCCACGCCAGTCAGGCCTGGCCCTGTCCCCTGCAAGTGGTGCTGCGGCACATGTGCACACCACCCCCAGCTACCTAGCCCAGTGAGGGGCGCATAGGGGCCAGTATAAGTCAACCCCATATTTCTGAGACAAAAAGTTAGGTCAACTCATACACTGGATCTACAAAATTTCTAACTTTCTGGATCAGAAAAATGGGGTCAACCTATACAACATGTCAACCTATACACCATGAAATACGGTAATCTGTTTTCATGTATACTGAGCTAAGGATATTCCCCATTCTGCCTTTACAGTTCACCTCTGCGTACCATATTTTAAACTGTATCTGCTAGACTTTATCAACCTATAATCAGCTACTCCATTCCATTCATTCTGGCATTCATTAAGATCCTACAAAGTGTACAGTAAGAAGTTGTTTTTCAAATGGATTTGAAATGCAGAGGAATAAGCACTCAAGAAAGCTTCATAGCAGGCTAATCAAATGAGAAAAGATAGATTCCAAAAATTCCTTGGAAATTGTCAAGGACTAGGCTGTGAGGAAAAAAAACTTGAAATATACACCTTTGTCCTTTGGTTATTTACTGGGTCAAAGAAGGATGGTCATGCACAGTATACAAAGCTAGAGAAAAGAGACAACTTTACTCTGACACAAATACATTTTATGTGAATCAAATTCCATAATATTTTTCCAACATGCTTCTATTCAGATATCTGTCCATATGTTTTGTACTTTCAAGGGCACTTTCAGATAGTTTGGGTGAAACTCAAGCTTCACTGAAATGAATGTGAGTTTTCCCCTTTGATATGAAAAATAAAGAGCCCAATTCTTATTTATAAGATTGCTCCTTTATACTAAAATAACCACAGCAGTGTACAGGCCAGTGTGTAAATGAAAATCAAGCTCACAGAAAAAAAAACCTGACAATTATTTTCACCCAGGTAGTAAAAAACCCCCACAAACAAACAAACAAAAAACCCAACAACAAAAGCCCCCACAAAAATGAGAAGGTGGGAATAGAATTGGTGCTGAAGTTATATAAGTAGCAATCAGTATAAATGCTGTTATTAAAAAGTTATACAAAATGCAGCCCTCTTTCTCTTGTTCCACTCAGTGTATTGCAATACCAGTGATTTAGTTTGTAATCAGTTTTTTTTACTTCATCCATCTTTTTGCCAATAGCTCCATTGTTAATCTAAACCAGCAGCAAGCCATTCCATTTTTCTGATTTTCTTTTGTCAATACTATTTCCACAGCATATATTTGATCCTGAATCGCATATTTATTTGCCTCAATTTCAGCTTCATTAGAGTATTTCTCCATCATCAAAAGGAGAATTCAGGGGACATATTTCCAAAATTTTGTTGCATTTATTTTTTAACATCAGATAAGAAGCCTTTCAATTTAGAACTATCCCAGAAGTAGCACTGTAATTTGTGTCCCATAGAAAATTCTGATATTTTGACAAGTGTGATTATTCTGAACTGGAATAAAATTACAGTAAAAAAGCTGAAATGTTGCTGAATGAGAAGCACCAGTTTCAATTTGGAAACAAACTATTTTTAGTGCTGACCTTAGCCTCTGTATCTGCCCATGTCACTGCAGTATTTCAGCAGAATTGTAGTGCTGCATTATTTGTCCTCCAGTCCCACCATTGGTCTTTTGTGGCTTAGGTAAAACACCTATGATGTACATAGGTATCACGGTCCACCCTGACTGAACCACCAACATTGTTTCAGTGTTAAATGACAAAACCAGCTATAATTGAACATTTTCCATAATAAATGTTCATTATGACAACACCCTGTTGGCTGATGGCAAATACTTGATTCAAAGTTCTTTCGGTAGCTCATCATGCCCAAAATATAAGAAGTTGTAAAGGGATTATTTTTTAAGGTGATGATTTGAACTTTCTTCTCATCATGCATGTCAAATGACCATAAGCTGCCAGAAAATGTAATCTCTCTGGTAGCGTACGAGAAAACTTGTAGGAACGTTTACCTAAAAAAAACAATGAACCTCTGCCACAGAGCCTGGGAAGACGAAATGTAAGTCATGTGAGAAAGAGGTAAAATAAAAGCTGACTAATAAAAGGATCAGTCCTTTACTTCTATGTTTCATTTTAACGTTAAAGATGAGATGAGGGAAAAAAGAAAAAAAATGTTTGGACCTTTGCTTCTGTTGTAAGATGTAAAAAGAACAGAGTTAAGTAGATAATGGGCCTCTTTCCAATGATGAAGGGGTCATGAATAGATTTACAACTTTTCTCATATTTATTAATTATTTAGAAGTATTTGCATTTTTCCTCCCACTCCTGCACTGCACCAATTTAATGAAAAGATTTCCATGCAATGATTCAATATAAGTTACTAACTGGTTAACTACAAATGATCAGTTTTATTTTGCAGTTTTAATATGTGAACATGAAACTTATTTGTAGAAAATGTCTATTCACCAAGCATGAAGTGCTATGTGGAAACATATTGAGTTTGCTGAACTTTCAAACAAACTATAGACAGATTTCTCATGGGATCTCAAATCTTCCAACATCCACAGCTTTAAGACAACCCCACCACATGGGCTGCCATGGGAAAAAGGACCAACTTTGCATCAGCTTTCCACAAGCCCAAGGGGATCACCCTGCCTGATAGGACACGGGACTACCAGGGTAAACGTGATCATACGCCTATAACTGGCAGACAGCTTGAAAGACTGGACATCCACATCCATGTCAGTTGGCATGGATGGAATGCACCCAAGAGTACTAAAAGAGTTGGCTGACATCATAGCATGGCCAATGGCGAGGATATTTGAGAACTTATGGTGCTTGGGAGAGGCTCCTGAAGCCTGGAAGAGGGCCAATGTGGTGTCTGTCTTTAAGAAAGGAAAGAAGGAAGATCCAGGGAACTACAGGCCAATCAGCTTGACCTCAATCCTGGGAAAGATCTTGGAAAAAAAAAAAAAAAATCAAAGAAAACATTAACAACAAACTAATGGAAGGCAATGTTCCGAGAGAGAGCCAACACGGCTTTATTGCAGGTAAGTCTTGCCTTACCAACCTCATTTCCTTCTGTGACCAGGTGACGCATGACCTGGAGAAAGGAGAAGAGGTTGATGTCATATATTTAGATGTCAAAAAAGCCTTTGACTTGGTCTCCCATGATGTCCTTATGGTAAAATTGGGGAACTGTAGCCTTGACAACCTTACGGTCCAATGGCTGGGAAACTGGCTCCATGGTTGGATGCAGAGAGTGATAGTCAATGGAACCAAGTCAAGATTGTTCATGGTGACCAGTGGCATCCTCCACGGTACAGTACTAGGACCACTACTCTTTAATATATTCATAAACCATCTGGATGCGGGTGTCAGAAGCAGACTGGCTAAGTTTGCAGATGACACCACATTATGGGGAAGTGCAGTCACTCTAGAGGATAGGCTGGCAATTCAGGCCGGCCCAGACAGGCTCACAAGGTGGGCGGATAAAAACCTGATGACATTCAACACTGAGAAATGCAAGGTGCTCCACCTCAGGAGAAAATCCACATCATACGTATAGGCTCAGCAGTGCTACACTCACTAGCTTCATGACCGAAAGACCCCCCCATAACATGGGGGTCATAACTGACCACAAGATGAACATGAGCTACCAATGTGATGCTGCAGCTGGCAAAGCAAATAAAACTCACTTGCATCTAGAGGTGCACCTCAAGCAAGACTCAAGAAGTAATCCTCCCGCTTTACTCGGTCTTGGTGAGGCTGCAGCTGGAGTACTGCATCCAATTCTGGGCTCCACACTTCAGAAAGGATGCGAGGAAGCTTGAGAGAGTCCAAAGGAGAGCTATGCACATGATTAGCAGTCAAGAGAACAGGCCTTATGAGGAGAGGCTGAGAGGCGCTTCAGCCTGGAAAAGCAGAGGTTTTTTGTTGGTTTGTTTTTTGTTTTTTTTTGGGGGGGGGGGGGGGGGGGGGGGGAGGTTGGG
>NW_005842088.1:616831-623261 GCF_000455745.1 Alligator sinensis | reverse complement strand
TGGTGGCAGCCTATAAGGATAAGAAGCATGCATCAAGAACTGGGAGAACATCTCTTCACCAGAATGCCCCAAGGGAAGACAAGGTCCAATGGTCACAAACTGCTGAAAGACTGTTTTAGACTGGACATAAGGAAAAACTTCTTTACTGTCAGAGTCTCCAGCCTCTGGAATAGACTACTCCCAGAAGTGGTGCAAGCACCTACTCTGGATACCTTTAAGAAACACCTAGATGCCTACCTTGTTGGGGTGATTTGACCCCAACTGACTTCCTGCCCCTTGGGCAGGGGGCTGGACCCAATGATCTCATGAGGTCCCTTCCAGCCCTAATGTCTATGAAATCAGAAAACACATCCAGATCTTTAGGCCAGTTAAAGAGCCAACAGTCTGGAGGACAGGGAAGGAGTCACTTGGCCTATGAACCTGCAAGTCCAGAGGTCCCTGGCCTGACAGCAGCATGCATAGTGGCATCATCTTAGAAGCACAAACCCTGGAAGCTGGGGAAAGTATCTCAGTTTGCCATGGTTTTTTTCAGCTATTAGCACTGAACAACAGCTGCGAAACTGACCATTTTTGACCATTCTTGACCTTGCTTGTCTCTAACTACTATCCCATCTCATTTCAAACACTAAGATCATTGAACACCCACTTAGAATTCTGATTTGCTACCCTCTCCTCCAGTTTCATCCTAGACCATCCCCAAATCCATCTTTCATCCCTTGCACTACAATGACACTGCTCTGACCAGAGCCAACCTGAGCAGGGTGTGGGGCCCAGGGCAAATCAGTCCATGTGGGGCCCTGCCTCCACTCTGATCCCCTGCCCCAGACCTGAAGAAGCTGCTGCACCTATTGGCAGCGGTGGGTGGGGAGGCGAGTAATGAGCGGCTGGACTCAAAGCAAGCGGCAGCGGCACAGAGTCGTCACAACTGCTCCACAGGGCCCCCAAGGCGCAAGGCCCAGGGTGGTCACCCCAATTCATCCACCCCACCCTGGAACGGCCCTGGCTCTTGCTGGAGTCTCCAACTACCTCTTCTTAGTTAACTCTGAGTCAATTTTCTTTGATTTGGGAGACTCCCTCTGATTTGCTCCTGGCTTAGAAAGTCAACCATGCTGCTCTTGAAATCATGTTCTCCCTTGGCTTCTGACAGACTTCTCTTAACTCTCTTCCTGCTTCTCAAATTATTGCTTTAGTTTATCTTTCAAAGAATACTAATCCTCTCTCAACTTTCTCTGAGGAGTGTCCAATGCTCTATCCGTGGACCACTTATTTCTGGATATCCTCATATGTAAATACAAATACAAATCATATCTTTATCTGGATGACTCCACTTTTCTCCACAGCTGTCTCCTGATCAAATTTAGATTTTGAGCCATCCCTTCGCAGATGTCCAGCTGTCACAGCTCAAACTCAACATAACTAAGACAGAACTCTAATCTTTCTTTCTTCAAGACCTTTTCCTTTACTTCCCTTTCTCAATTACTTCAGACAACACTATCCTACCTGTTCTACAGGCCTGTAATCTGGACATTATCTTCAATTCCTACTTCTCTCATGACCTCATAGCCAATCTGTATCTAAATCTTCCCTGCGTAAATTATTTCCACAGTACAGGTTTTCACCCACATGCGGTCCTTCATAGCCTATCATTTCTCATATCCTTATTAAGATTATATCAGCCACCGTTATTCACTTGTTAGTATTTTCAATGTTGTACTTTCTTCACATGCTGTACCTCATATTTGCAAGGAGCTTTGTATACACATCTGCAAAACTCTCTCATTATCTTCTTTCATATCTCCCCGTAAAACTGGGTTGTTTTTGTCTATTTATTTGTTTTGATAGCTACAAAAACCTTTCAATTTTTAGGCCACATGTGCTCAGTTCCTTATCATGACCACTTAAACTATCTAATTTTTCTCCTTGTAATCTCCCATCTATCTTGTCTATAGTCATGTTTCATCTCTTCTCCAATACTTACCTTAGAATATTTTTAGTATGGGGACTGACTTTTTGTTTTTTATTGGAAGTCAGGGGCCTAGCACAGTGAGGATCTGGACCATGACTTGACTTTCTAAGTCCCACAGTAGACAAATACCAATTTTTCCAGTGTAAGGTTCTAAGATGCATACATTGCAATTTCATATTTGCCAGTTGGTCACCTAACCACCATATGATTACTGGGAAAGATTTAGTGCAGAGGCAGGATTTAATATTTTTCAGAACTAGAAAATATTCTTAATTGTCCGTATTCTTCTTCTATTCTGCTTCAGATCCCAGGTGTTAAAGAAGCAAGTTACAGCTCACTACAATTTTTCTGCTAAACGTAGTCATTTATAAGACACACTATTCATGTTGGACAACAGGTAACTCTACTATAGCAGGAGTCAGGGGAGTATTTCCTTACTAGTATAGTGAAAGTTTTTGCTGCCTAATTTTCCTCCTCAGCTAGAGACGTGGAGATAAAATTTCTGGATGTAATACATGACTGCTTTCTATAACAACTGGTCTTAGAACCCACAAGAAGAAAAGCAATTCTGTACTAACCTTGTTCCAGTTGTATAGATGAGCCATTCTGTAATAGTGATCATAACCTCAACCAACATCCTAGTGGGAGAGAGTACGCCAAAAAAATCCACCATGCCCACCCTGACAATCTTCAAGCATCGTCTTGACGCCCATCTTGCTGGGGTCGTCTGATCCCATCCCTCTTTCTTGCCCAGATACAGGGGGGCTGGACCTGATGATCTATAAGAACCCTTTCAGTCCCTAACAACTATGAAACAACTTTAGGAAGTGAAATTACATATAAAAGAGGAAGTTAGAAAGAAGAAGCAGTCAAAAACATAATAGGCCCCAAAGCAGCATGGAAAATACTTAAAAATACCATATTAGATGCTCAGAAAAAGCATATACTGCAAATAAAAAATGGTACCAAACAGACCAATTAAATCCCTGCATGGTTTGACAGCAGAGTTAAGGAGTCCATTCAAGGCAAAAAGATTTCTTTAAAAAAATTCCTTACTAAAGGCTTTTAATAAAACTGAGTTGTCGTGGAATTAGAGGTAAGGTTTCATTGTGGATTGAGAGCACGTTAAAAAATAGAAAGCAAAGGGTAGAACTAAGTGGTCACTTTTCAGGAAGGAGGGAAGTCAAAAGTAGCGTCCCTTAGGGACCTTTTCTCGGCCTGGCTTTGGTCAACATTTGAATGACCTGGAAATGGTGGAGGGTTCAGAAGGAAATCTGCAAGTTTGTAGAGGATATTAAATTATTCTGGGTAGCTAAATCCCAGACTATTGGATAGGAGATGCAGAAAGATCTCACCAAGAGATGCGAGTAGGCAAGAAAAATGGCAAATAAACTTCACTGTCAACACATACAAGGGTAATGCATGTGGGGAAAAATAAACTGTTATAAGTATACAATGCTGTGTTCTGAACTAGATATTACAACTCAGAAGAGGGACCTTGGGGTGACTGCAGAGTTTTCTAAAAATCATCAGTTTAACGTGCATTAGTAGCCAAACAAGCCAATAAATTTTGGGCATCATTTAAAAGGAAATAGGAAACAAAACTGCAAATATCCTCATTTCACTATACAAATCCATGGTGCAGCTGCATATGGAATACTGCATACAGTTCTGATCTCTGCATGTCAGAAAGAATGTAGTAGAATTTCAAAAGGTTCATAGAAGAGCAACCAAGATGATCAGGGCTATTATGCAACTGCCATACAACAAGCGATTAAAAATGCCAGGACTTAAGTATGGAAAGGAGAAGACTGAGAGGGGGATATGATATAGGTTTATAAAATCATGAAGGGTGTGGACACAATGAATAAGTATCTATTATTCATCAAGTCCCAGAGTACTACAACAGGAGACATCCACTGAAATGAATAGAAGACAGTTTTAAATCCAAGAGAAAGTCTTTTTTTTTTTTTTTTTTTTTTTTTTTTACACACAGCAAGTAGTTAACTTGTAGAACTCATCATCACAGGAGCTTGTAGGCAAACTGTATAGTCGGGTAAAAAAAAAAAAGGACTAGATGAATGCACAGATGCTATATCTATTAACAGGTATTAAACAGAACAGACAGAACTTTTCTCTGGCATCCCTAAACTGATGATGGCAGATGCCAGGGAGAGTAATGAATAGAGGATAGATCACTTCAGACACAAGGGGTTTAATGCTCTCTCTCTCTCTCTAAAGCATGAGTGTCAAGGATATGGCCCAGGGGCAGATTCAGCCTAAGAAACGTTAACATGTGGATCTTGGACTGCACCCATATGTGCATATGCTGGACCAGTTCCATGCACTGTATCCAACACGTGGAACTGGGTTCGGTACATGTACTAAATACAGTGTGTGAGGCCAGGGCCAACTGCACACTGCATGTGATCCATGGGGCCAGTGCATTAGGGCTGTGCAAAATAACTGTCTTGTTTTGATTTCAGATTCGGCCTTTACAGAGGACAGGGATTCATTTCTGTGTTTCGGAGCACTGTTCCATTTCGACTCGGCCAAATCTGTTGTGGAGTTTCAATGCTGTTTCGGAGATTCAGATCAGCCAGGGAGAGGCAGGCACAGCTGGGCAGCTGCAGGTTCTCCAGCAGCTCTTCCAGCTGTGCCTGCCTCTCCCCGGGTGCAAGGAGCCATGGGAGAAGCTCCCATGGCTTCCCTGCCCAGCCCCAGCCTCCCAGCACTTAAAAAAAAGCCCTGCACTTACCAGCTGCAACAGCAGCAATCAGGGCCTCTGAGGGATCGTGGCAGAACTACCCCTGGGCAGTGGGGATCGCTCCCCCCCCCCCCCCAGCCACCTGAGCGGCAGCTGCCCCATGGCATGGGTGCAGAGCGGCTCAGTAGGGCGCCACACGCTGTCTGGGAGCTGGAACCCCTCAGGCTGAGTGCTGCCAGGCTCTGGGTGACTGCTGGAGCCCCCCTGAGCTCCCAGAAACTGTGTGGCATTCAGCTGAGCCACGCTGTACCCATGAAATGTGACAGCTGCCATGCAGGTCCCACGCAGGGGCCCCGCACTGCATGGGTGGGGGAGGAGGAATCTGCCATGAGTGCTCAGAGTCCCCAAATCGCCACTCCTGCAGCTGGCGAGTGCAGGGCTTTTTTTTGGTTTTGTTTTTAGGTGCCGGGAAGCTGGGCTGGGTGGGGGATGGGGCCGGGCAGGGAAGCCATGGGAGCTTTTCCCATGGGTCCCCCGGCTGTGCTCGACCTGTGCCCTGGCTGTGCGCTGAGCAGACTCGGGTGCTGGCACTAGCCCCACCTGGCAGCAGCAGCATGCTGTCATCCCACACAGATCAGGGGGCCCATGCCCCCCAGGAGGGCTGCAGAGCTGTACCAGACTCCTCTCGGGGGGGGTGCAGACTCCCAGATCTGTGCACAGGATAACAGCAGGCTGCCGTTCCTCCCCCAGAGCACTGGGATTGGAAGGGACCTCAGGAACACCTTGCAGACACTGGCCAGCTACAGACATCAATATCAGAGCAGTCCTTCCACCTCTCTTCCCCCTTTCTCTCCTTAGTTTCTATTTCCCTGCAAGCCCGGCTCCGAAACATTTCCAAAACATTTTGGATGGTTTTGTTTCATTTCGGTGATGTTTCACAGCCTTCTGTTTCATTTTAGAGTCAGTGTTTCAGGCACCAAAATGGGGCGAAACACCTCTGAAACAAAACAGCTGCTGAAATTTCGCATAGCCCTACAGTGCATGCTGTGGGAAGCTCCAGTCCAGACCACGCACTGAATGCAGTGCAGCATGCAGGGCCTGTCTGCAGAGCTAATCCAGCCTACAAACTAGCCCCACACTACTCTTCCAGCCTATGGGGCCTGACAAGTTTGGTACCTATGATCTAAAGTCTCTGCTCCTGCCACTGGGCTAGATGAACCATTGTGCTGACCCAATGAATGGCATTTCCCATGTTCTTATGAGATGTGCTGTCTATACACAGTAACTTTCTTTTTTTCTACAAAGTAGTTGCTCCCACATTCTTTCACATAGGGGTGGTGCCAAAGCAGTGCCAACAACACCTGGAGATGGGACTTCGAGTTTCCTCAAGCAAGGACTGATTGAACTATTGATACTATTGCTTTTGGTAGAACATCTGAGGGAGGAGGTACTCCAAAATAGTGTTCTGCTTAGTGAAGGTGTGAGTTGAATCCCAAGTTGTCACTGTACAAATATCTGACACAGGGGCATCAAAAGCAAGCTGAGGTCTGATGCAGTGCACTCAGATCACAGATGGAGAAAATTAAGTTTCTTCAAGATCATAATCACATGCCAAATAATAGTCTCTCAGCACAAATAATTACTTCTCTAGTTGAAAAGAATGTTCTAGGACTGATTCTTGAATAACAGTCTTTTTCTATATTTCTGTAGCAGTCCTATTTTGATGATTAATAAAGTCTATAAAAAGGTTAAAAAAA
>NW_005842088.1:600510-616821 GCF_000455745.1 Alligator sinensis | reverse complement strand
AGATTTTCTTCCTGTTACTTTCTGTTGAAACATTAAATGAGATTTGTTTGCATTTCTTCGCACTGCTTCCTATATTAAGTTACATCTACACTGCTGTTTCCCAAAACAGAAAAAGCTACCATAACCAATCTCCTCTCCCCGTCTGCTTCCCCTTTAAAGTTTGATTTGTAACATTAAGACAAGACAAAATCTCACTCAAACACTTGGTATGGAGCAGGATACGTAATCTTTCTGGCTACGTACAGACAGTCAAAAAGGCCAAGATGAATCGATTCAATCTTCCCAAGTTAATCTAAGCTGCATAGATTGAACTGATAAACAAGGGGACAGACATTCACTTTTGATTCTGGAACTGCAGCCATATGTCTGCAGTGGCCCAGGCTGAAAGCCAGGGGGTGCTAAAGCACACCTCCCTGCTCCACTGGAGCAGACAGCTTGGGCTAAGGCTTGCCTGCCCACCCTGTGAGAAGGGGGTTTGCAGGGAAGGTGCAAATCATCCTGGGATGCTGGGAGACTGAGTTAACTTGAATCTGGAGGGGTTCTGGGACAGAAGTTCAATAAACCTATGTAACCTAAACCTACATCCATCCAGGTTTATTTTAAATAGGGGTGCACTGATGAAGATTTTCTTGGCTAATACCAATAGCCGATTATAAGCCAGCCGTATCAGCCAATACCGAGCTGATAACTGATTTACAGGAATGCAGCCTGGCAGCATGGAGAACAGCTCCCTGCATGCAAGTCTGTTGAGTGGAAGGGACACGGTGGAGGAAAGGAGTGTGGGGGTGGTAGATCGAGGCCCCCACAGTGAGGGAGGGTGTAGGGCAGAGGCAGGGGCTGGGGGTGCTGCTCAGCCAGGGCATTAAATGGGGGCTGTGACTGCATGTGGGACAGAGCCATGGGGGGGCTCATCCAGGGGACCAGCATCCTGACACTTAAAAATGGTGGTGGCAGCGCTTGAGCTACAGCTCAACAAATGAGCTTTAGTTCAAGTGCTGCCACCACCATTTTTAAGCACAGGGACACTTAACTGGAGTGGAGCCAAACAGGGCAAGGACAGATGTGGGCTGCCTGCTGTGGGCTCAGGGCTCTCTGCTCTGTTGCCTTTCCTTCAGGAGCTCCACGCTGGCTGCATGCGCCCTGCCTACCTGGCAGTGGGAAACACAACTTGCCACCCCCACTGCTGCTGGGTGGGAAAGCCCTAAGCCCACAGCAAGCAGCCTGCATTTGCCTTGACAAATCTGGGGGGACATAGGCCACCCCATGGCTCCTCGGGGGGCGGGGCACAGTGGTGGGGAGCCACCCACCTCACTCCCTTCCCCCACCACTCTCCCTGGATGAGATGTCCTGCTCCCTGCGAAGGCTCTCATTCACTGCCCTGGCCAGGAAACACCCTCAGCCCCAGCCCCACTCCCACCCTCACCATCAAGGCCTTGATCCACCCCCCCCATGCCCTTTCCCTCCCCCATGCCCCTTTCCCTCCACAGACTTACCTGCAGGGTACTGCCCTCCACACTGCCATTCTACATTCCTGTGTGTGCATGCATGTGACATCCAGGGGCCCCAGCCAGAAGGCATATTTTATTTATTGGTTACATTATCGGCTACACCAGCCAAAAAAAGCCAATAGCCAATAACATTAATTTTCCTTTTATTGGTGTCGATCTGATATGCAAACGGTATATTGGTGCACCTCTAAGTTTAAACCAGTTTCAGACATTTTGAAAGTGGTCTATACGCACTGAACTTCTGTTGTGTCATAGATTTGAACAGTTACCGATCACTTATATTTGTTTACGTGTAATTTCTGTCCCTAGCCTCTACATGCATACAAACACATAGAGAGATACACACACACACACACACTTTTTCAGCACAAGAAAAATATTATTCAAAGTATGTTATTTCTTTCAGACACTGTTCCAAAACACAAAGTTCAGAGGGAATGTTTCTATACCAAAAGTATAATCAGAAATGAAACATCTGTAAATTAACAGAAGCTTTAATTATGGAGTATGTAATCTCTTTAAACACTGTTCTGCTGCTTGTAGCATTGCACAGGTCTTCATTTTACATTTTTAATTAATTTGATATTCTTCAGAGAACTGAGACTGCAGTTCCCATAAATCCAATGGAAAATTTCATTTGAAAATATAGTAAGCCCTAAGAATGCAGGCGAATCCATTTTCAAAAGACACAAGGCTAATTCTGAACAGTCCATTGTTTGCATAAAAAGTAAAACTGCCACGGTACTTGAGCTGGATTTCCCGATCAGCATCTTTAAAATCTTCTGCATTAAGATATGAAGTCATACAGAAGCATTATCTCAGCTACTTTTACAGTCCTTCATGCTGGCAGAATCTCGGTGCTTTCCTTTACTAGATCTTTACTAGATTTAATCGTTTAACACTCCTGTGAAACAAGGAAGTACAAACAAGGAATAGAGGCACAGACAAAACCCAGCTCCCTGGAGGTGGTGCAGCACTTACATTTGAATGAGTTCAATATATCATGTGAATCATATTTGTACACCTAACATTAGTAGTATTGTATGGCACCCTTGAAAGGATCTCAAAGGCACCCCAAGGTGATGCAGACCCCTGGTTTAGAATCACTACTCTAAGGTAATACTGAATAAAGGTGGCCTTCTCCGTGATAGACCAGTACAATTTCTTAAGTGTGAGATGCTGTGTTCTGAACTGCATGGAGGTGACCTGGGTTTTGAAAGATTTATAGTTTAAAAAGCCTGTGTGGAATATGGCTTTGCTTCTTCTATTGCAGAAGAGAAGGTAGACTTCATCAGCTTCTCTCTTGACATGAATAATAAATTGAATGTGGATGGGGATTAAAAAAATAAACAAACATTGGATCAGGTAAAATTGGTTTTAGTTTAACCTACCTACTAAACTGTGTGTTTTTTGTAACAGAATAGGCATACAAAGGCAATATAATGCCCTATGTTCTATTGAATTAACCAATGCTTAGATCAAAAAAACAAAAACAAATAATGGCCATATCATTTGGACACAAACAGGACATGGGGACAGATACTGGGTTTGAAGAACAGAGTATTTGGATGAAAATAAGCTGTTCTAGCTACAAATTGAACTGCCCTGATTTTTTGTCACTACTTTGACCATCTGTGTTTGAGCAGCACCTGTGAACATATTATAAATATATAAGGTTCTTTCCAACTGGGAAATGATCCATTTTCAAGCCCCTCAAAACTCCATCACCTCGCAAAGGGGTAATATTACACATATAAACACATACAATAGTAGAAAAGCAACAGCAGTGATGGTGAAAGTTATTACTGATGGAATGATAGTGGAAGGGTACCAACATAGTGGCAGAAAGTTAAGGAAGTTCTTCTTGGGTGTGTACAGCCATTTGTCGCAACAAGTATCATTTCACCTGGTTTATGTAGACTGAGTGGCATGTACAGCAGTTAGCTGGTGCCAGGAACCAACCTACTGTAAGTAACTCAATGGGAGAGGCCGGGGTCTACAAATAGCCTGGTCAGGGTTGCAGGTGGGGGACGAGGAGGGTAGGAAAAGCATATACCCAGAACTGGGGGATGCAGGCCCTGGACTGCACTTCACAATTGTACAGGCATTTGATAGATCAGGTTAACCTGTTATAATTCTAAGTTAGTTCACCACCTCAGGTGAACCAATTAAGGTTGGGCTTGCCATTTTTTGCCTGATTTAACCCCTCTGAATGCCTGTACAAATGGACATTCAGATCGACCTAGTTAGGTCAATCTAAATATAATGGCTGTATGTATCCCTTATTTTGTGTTGTTGGCAGTGCATTCACTGCTGAAGAATCCTCAAACAGTCTCAGGATTTGACTGATCTTTCATATATTCCTCTTTCCAAGGCAAGTAAGTAAAAATAGACAAGCTAACTGTTCAAAAATCAACTTGTACGCTAGATCACATCAAGGTCTTTGAAATTAACATCTTTGAAGTTTTTAGGCCATACCAACATTAAGATACGAAATGGCAAAAAAAGAATTAGGTATAGATCCTAAGATGTGAAAGCATGGGTGATTTGGGCTTTAGAATGGGGGCTACAGGTGGTCACAAATCATCACAATACACACCACACTTTACTCCAGTTTTCTATATTATATAGACATTTTTAAAAAACATAAAAAACTAGGCAAACAATAGTCAAAATCCACAAGATATTGTTTCATTAGTCCTGTAGTCATTATAGTTAGATGGATGTCTCTTATTCAGATTCATAAAACAAAATCTAGCCTTCTTGAGCATCCTGAGAGTCCCTTCACTGTCAGTCATTTCTATACCTAATATTACCACATCTGAGTTAAGGTTTTTAACTACAGTTATAAACAGTCTGCAGGGCTGTGAAATAGAAGAGACATTACTGGGACTGGCCAACAGACAGCAACATTACAGAAAAAAGGACAATTTGAATAGTATAGAATCAAGACCACTGAAAAGGATAGAAGGTCGTTAACACTGGTGGTGTGGAGAGATTAGCAGGAATCAGGGAGATGATAACGAGCCATGAAGTCAATTGACTCTCTCATCACTGCCTGAATATAAAGGCCACTGCTCTCCCCAGGCTGTCAGGTTTAAATTCCGGATGGGGCAGAAATCAAAGAAACGGGTGCAAATGCACCACTGCACCTCACTCCCTGTGTGGAAATCAGCATAATGCTAGTGAAGCCAACAGCAATCCATTAGTTATGTGAGCTGAAGTTCTGGTTTCTAAACCTTTAAGTCTGTTTTTCCCTGTGCCCTACTTCTGATACGGCTTACATGCCAGTCCTCAGATCACACCACAGAATGATTCCTTGGCTACTGACCATACCTGCAAAATGTCCAATTCACAGAACACATTTTGAAGAAATTCCCATTTATGCAAATTAATGAGGCCTGTCACACATTATAAAGGACTAACCGGAATCTTCCTGGAATCTTAATAGTCTACTATTGTTGCTAATATGAGCCTCCATATTTTATATATGGTAAAACCAAAGCACAAAGAGGTTAAGCATTTTAGATATGCAGGACATCTATGGCAGAAGTGAGAATAGAACTCGGGACTCTTGATAGCCAGTCCTACCCTTTTGCTGCAAGACTACCTTTATAGTGCTATTTAATGCCAAACTGGCAGCAACTAGATAATTAACTGTCTAAATATTGATGATGATTGATGATAATGATGACAGTAGACTCTAGTAATAGTGAGAAGCACAGTCTGGTGCTCTTAAACTGACTTGCAAGCTAACAGACCCTTTTGTGGCATTTTATATACATAAAATAGATGAACCAATGCATACATTTGCCACACAAGAAAGAACTGCTAACAGCACATGATTAAAGCAAAATTCAATAATACGTCTATTTACCTTGAAGTACTGAAATCATGCTAAAAGTATGACACATGAGAAAGATACTATACCTGCAGTAAAACAGAGTCCCTTGGGACTAGCTACAGGGTTGATTTGAAAAGAATGACTGACATCCCTGGTAATTAGGTAGACAGTGACTGTCCTAGACAAAACCACAGAGAAGAGTTAAGCTTCTTCTAGACCCTTTTCGTATTCAGTACATTGAACTCTATTCTTTCTGTGTTTTGTCAGTCCATTAAATATCTCATGGATACATGTTTATAGCCTAATGACTTTCCTACATCTTGTTCCTTTCATGGTGAAGGCTAGAAATTAATGAAAAGTGATCGCTGTTACCATTATACTATATTTTATTGTAAACACAGAATTCCAGGAGCTCTTCAGCTATTTCTCACTGTTTTTAAATGATCTATTAAAACAGACTGCTATATCACTAACTTTTCATTTTGTTCACCTCTGGCTCTGCTTCTCTGGCAGGTATGGAACAGAAAAGGGAAATAATGCAGCACAAATGTTCCCTATAAGGGGAAGAAAACTAAATTGTTGAATACAATAGTTGTAGTTTGTTAAGGGCCAATGCGAGGCTCATCGAGAACACAAGAGACGCCTTAGGGCCTGCTTTAACGGAATTACAATCTAAATAGACAAGAAGAACATGCTAGAAGATCCAGAATATTGCACAAACTTAAAGGCTGGTTTTCCCTGGCCTCCTATATATGGTAGGATTTGGAGATCTCACCAGAGATGGGAGCTTTCCAGGAGGGAATTTTATGGTTTGATAATTTAATTTTTTTTTTTAAACAAACCTTTTCAGTTGCACTGTATATAAACCAGAACAAAGAAGGCTGAAGGGAGAAATGCAACAGAGAATTAGGTATCAGAGAGGTTTTCAGGACCGTGCATCCACACAGGACTTGTGAAATAATGAAACTTGGGTAAGCAGATATATTTTTGTTCGACAAGCAACAGGGGAATTTATCTATACAGATAAAGTAATCTTAATCATACCTTTGTAACTAAAGCATACTGAGTGTGCATATCAGTGTTTGAGTAAGATAATTAAATAGTAATACTTAGCCCTTAAGACAGCTTATCTTCAAAGCATTTTAAAAACATAAATAAATTAATCTTCACAGCAGCTCTGAGAGATAGGCAGGTAGCTACACATTACGCATTTATAGGAAGGAAACTGACACAGAGGTCAAGTGATTGGCTGAAACGGAGTTAGTATTAGAACTTGGCATTTTAACTGCACCATTTTCACAAACATCCTCAAATGACTTCCTCTTTCTAAAAAGAATAAGAACTTTTGTGAAAGAGATAAAGAAATACAACTAGAGAATAAACTTGAGCATATATAGTACAAATTAAGGTCCATTATAAAAATACAGAAGTAATCTAAGTTATGGGTACAGTTTTGTATTTCATAAAATAAAAAAGACTAAGGACTGCATTAGCATACAATGTGGGTATTAAACCCCAGGCCTGTGGGCCAGATCCAGACCTGGAGCTTTGTTGGGCTCCCCACAGTTATGAAAACCTGGCAGCAGGGAGCGGTGCCACTGCTCTCCTACCATCAAATTTCCAGACATGGGGAGCCCCGCAGGCTGGATCAGGTGTGCAGGGTGGTACAGGACCCAATCCCAGGTCATGGCACTGAGTAATAGTAGAACCAGCCCCAATCATGGCAGACAGGCCAGGCTGCATGGGGTCTGATCCTGGCATCAGGCTCAATCTGGCCTGTATGTCAGCCCCATGACCAAGCACCATGTAAAGAAAATTTAGAACTTAAAGACACCAAAATGTAAAGACAATTTAGAATTTTTACCAAAAGCAAAGCAGGGAAGCAGGCATGTAAAAAAATCCCCAAATCCTCTAACACAGGTTTCTTGACCTTTTTAAACTCAAAGCACCCCTTGTTAAACTGAAGTCCCCCTCAGAAAATGTCAGCTCTTAACTGTCCACTCATTTTTAGGCTATGGACAAATAAAAGCAATTCTTCTGTTGCAAAGAACTCGGAAAGACTGCAACAGATCAGAATGTTTTTGATGCTATGGATTCCTATTTGAAATCTCTGGGTTTAGTGTGAATCACGTGTAGGTGTTCACACCTAACAGCGCTAATACTGCGTGTCACCCATAAAAGGATCACGTCACCCTGCTTGAGAATCACTGCTTTAATACAGAAGTGCTCAACTTTATCTGGCCCATGAGGCTCCCCACAGGTCTGCAAATTTGGCAGCAAGGAAGCAGCATCATTGTGAACTGATGCACCTCTGGAAGCAATTAACACTGCCACTGTTCTCCCGCCACCAAATTTCGAGACCTGTGGGGAGCCCCAGGGCTGGATCCAGTGTGCCAGATTGGGCAGTAACTAGATTTGGTGTTCCAACCCCATGCTGGATCACACCAGTGGACTGCTTCCGCTTGTCAGATCCTACCCTGTGACAGTCACTCAGCCTTTGGGGCTGGAAAGTTGAGTACTGCTGTTTTAACATCATTATTTAAAGGGGTTCTCTCTCTCCTTCTCAAGAACTGCATTTGAAAGGTTTTCCATTCTGAAAGCCCCTGCATAGACCAGAATAAATTACTTTTTTTAGACATGCTAAAGTAGTCTCTTGTAATTCAAAACCCTGGGGAAAGCAGAATGAAGCTACAAACCCAGACAAGACAACTTTAATGTTCTTTGCAGCTGTTACATTTAGAATCAAAGTTTCTAAAAATGTTCTTATACCAGAGATAAAGTTCAGATTTCAGTGCAAAAAATACAGAAGTGTAAGCAACTGTTACAAGAATTTTAATCAAGAACAGATTTTCTGAAAATAATAATATTTAAATTTACTTTCCTCACTATAAAACATAGTTAGCATACTATATCTTCAAAGATCTTTGCAATACAAAACACTCGCTCTGAAAGATGAGAAGCAGAAATATAAATGACGTGTACATATGAAAACATCATGCATTACTCATTACTTTGAAAAAACAGTCTTATTTGACCAGACTTATTTTATATTTATATACATACACATTTTATGAATTTAAGTTAAACTGACATACTCTGAATTCACTTCAGACTGCAAAGTCACAAATGTCTCTGCCAACACATCCAACTCACTGAACAAATATTTTCTAATTTTATACAATTACATGCATTAATGTGACAAGTTGTCCTTGCAAAAAAAGTTCAGCACAGAGGTAGTTAGTATGCATAGGCGATTAAGAAACTGGTAAAATCCTAATCATTAATTAGTCTCCATGCACTGTTACAGTACCTAAATATAGCAGACGGTTGAAGAACTGTTTTGTAGTAACTTTGAAGTGCTTCCCTCACACATCAAATTACTAACAGTGTAATTTAAACAAAAAGCAGATAACCTCATGCAATCTGGCTATTTCATGTCTTTGCACTGGAACTCTAACTAGATACATTATTATCTGTTCCAAATCAACTACAGCAGAGTGACAATTATCTGAACACCATTTCTCTAAATTGTTTAGTTATCTGAACATAGAATATATAGACCATACACTAAAAGCAAGAGCAATGGAAACTCATAGAAAGATATATTTTAATATCTGAAAAAATCCTGAAATATTTAGCAAGCTGAAGGTGAATCTTCTACCAAAACTTGCCTTAGAGCATAGCATTCAAGTACGTTCATTTAATATGCTTCATTAACTAAATAATTTGACCTTATGAATGCGGCTTTCGTTACATTTAGTTTGGATAACTGCACTCAATGGTATATGATTAATCTTACTGTTTGAGAACCATTTGAGAACAGACTGATGGTACGTCTTCATTGCAGACTTAATTTGAACTACAGTAAACTTGTTCAAGAAAGAGCCACTTCACTGCAAAATGTAGCGCAGGCCAAGAAGTGAGTCAGTGAATAGTATATTCCCCCAGAAAAGAATTTATAGTTACTTATATAACTTAGCAACTATCATGTAACATATAATGGGCAATATGCACAACTGTCACAAAAATGGCACATTATTCAAGCCAACTCAAAGGAAGTAAGTCTTTGCGGTACACAGTTTCCTAAGGATTTTAACACTGTTCAGGCTCTGTGGTGCTCCAACATTTTTCTACATCCTAGACCCACATTTCTTTAGAATATGTAAAATCAGACTAGTTTTGTCATGCAGTGCTATTGCTAACTTTCCCACTTAGAACTTAATCATACTTTTATTTTTAGTCATTCATAGAATAATTAAAGAACAAGAAAACACCCCTAAGACAATGTCTTGTCTTAGAATCATAGAAAATTTGGATTGGAAGGGACCTCAGATATCATCTAGCAAGTCCAACCCCCTGCTCAAAGTAGGACCATCCAACTATATCACCCCAGCTAAGGCTTTGTCTAGCCAGGTCTTAAAAAACCCTAAGGATAGAGATTCCATAACCTCACTAGGTAACCTGTTCCAGTGCTTTATTCATAGATGCTAGGGTCGGAAGGGACCTCAATAGATCATCGAGTCCGACCCCCTGCATAAGCAGAAAGAGTGCTGGGTCTAGATGACCCCAGCTAGATACTCATCTAACCTCCTCTTGAAGACCCCCAGGGTAGGGGAGAGCACCACCTCCCTTGGGAGCCCGTTCCAGACCTTGGCCACTCGAACTGTGAAGAAGTTCTTCCTAATGTCCAGTCTAAATCTGCTCTCTGCTATCTTGTAGCCATTATTTCTTGTAACCCCCGGGGGCGTCTTCTGTGCCCCCGTGATGAACTTATAGGCAGCCACAAGGTTGCCTCTCAACCTTCTCTTGCGGAGGCTGAAGAGGTCCAGGTTCTCTAGTCTCTCCTCGTAGGGCTTGGCCTGCAAGCCCTTAACCATACGAGTGCCCTTCTCTGGACCCTCTCCAGGTTATCCACATCCCTCTTAAAGTGTGGTGCCCAGAACTGCACGCAGTATTCCAACTGCGGTCTGACCAGCGCCCAATAAAGGGGGAGTATCACCTCCTTGGACCTGTTCGTCATGCATCTGCTGATGTACGATAAAGTGCCATTAACTTTTCTGATAGCTTCGTCACACTGCCGACTCATGTTCATCTTGGAGTCCACTAGGACTCCAAGATCCCTTTCTGCTTCCGTTCCACCCAGCAGGTCATTTCCTAGGCAGTAGGTACGCTGGACATTTTTCCTCCCTAGGTGCAGCACTTTGCATTTCTCCTTGCTGAATTGCATTCTGTTGTTTTCCACCCACACTTTAGTATCCTCCTGGTGAAAAAGATTTTCCTAATACGTAACCTAAACTTCCCCTGCTGCAACTTGGGACCATTGCTCCTTGTTCTGTCATCTGCTGCCACTGAGACCAGTCTAGCTCCATCCTCTTTGGAACCCCACTGTCAGGTAGTTGAAGGCTGCTATTAAGTCCCCCCTTTGTCTTCTCTTCTCCAGACTAAATAAGCCCAGTTTCCTCAGCCTCTCTCCGGAAATCATGTGCCTCAGTCCTCTAACAATTTTCATTGCCCTCCACTGGACTCGAGGGGCACCTATACACATGCTGGATGTCTACTCCGACATGTGCTAATTACCACTCATCAGAGCGGACTCAAAGACTGAGGGGGGATTAATCAAGTCTGCTGGAACATGTTAATTAACATGCTCCAGCAGCCTCTGTGTCATGCCTATTTGGCATCCTCGTGCTTCAAAAAGGCGGTGGGGGTGCTTGACTAAAGCTCAAAGCACATCCAGCTTTTCCAAATAGTCCCTAACCTGCTCTTTCACCACTGTTAGCTGCTCACTTCTTCCCCAAACTGTGCTGTCAGATCAGAGATGTGGGGTGGAAAATTTTCCAATAGAGAAAATTTTCGGGAAAATTTTCCAGTGTTTACCGGAAAATTTTCCCACTTCTAAAAATTCATTGTTTCATAAAATTCATTAGCAACAATGAATGGATGCCAATACAATATTAGGCAAGATGGGCAGTTTCAAAGTTGTAATTAATGTTTTTCAGGTGATTATCCCTAGGAAGTGAGAGAGAGAATACACATATGTTTTATTGATTTGTAAACAGGAGGGTAGATACACTCGTATAATAATCCAAACCAAAAATCAAGTTATGGATTCTCCTAATTGGCTGCGCAGGTCAAATCAAAACCAAAGCTTATTTGTTCTTATTTCATCTCAGACTGCAAGCGAAAGCAAAGCCAAAACTGTGATTAATTTTTGTTTCACTTTCAGTTCAGCAAACACACGGGGCAGCGTCTCATTTCTTTTCTGGAGTTGGGGAAGTTGGAAGTGTTTGCATAAGATTGGTTAGTTTTTCAGTGCTTTTGGTTTCAAGTAGTCATAATAACGCCTAATCAGAAAAAAAATTAGTGGTGTGGCATCATTATAGTGAAGTTCAAGCCACTGAAGGAAGGAAGAAAGTTGGTAGATGTAAATATTGCGGGCAGGAGCATGCAAACAACGCAACAATAATAAAGAAACATTTAATAACACGTAGAAACTGTCCTGAAAAAGTACAAGCCATATACGGAAAGCTAATACAATGAAGTTGTGGAACAACATCTTGTGAGAAAAGTCTACTTCAGGATTCCTATGTAATTAACAAATGAATATGTTAAACAATACACAGTATAGGACCTACTTACAGTATAGTATTGTTTTAAAACATTATAATTGTTTTAAAACATTATTGTTTTAAAAGTTGTTAATGACGCTCTAGACTATTATTTATTTATTTAAAATATTTGTATCCTGCTTTTCTGCTTGCAAAAAGCGGCTTTGGCTTAACAATATATATATTTTTAAATTATATAATAGATATAATTTTTTTTATATAATTCCCTTATATAATTTTATTATCTATGCCACCCCTGGCACAGCTTTACAAGCACTCATGGTGCTCTGGCAAGGTGCTAGAGGACTGGAAAAGGGCCAATGTGGTCCCCATTTTCAAAAAAAAGGGAGGAAGGAAGACCCAAGAAACTATAGGCCTGTTAGTCTTACCTTGGTCCTGAGAAAGCTTTTTGAGAAAATAATCCAGGAGCACATCTGCGGGGGACCAAGGATGCAGGAGCACATCTGCAAGGGACCAGCAGGGGAGATTATGCTTAGGGTCAATTATCACCTTTTGAGAAAATAATCCAGGAGCACATCTGCGGGGGACCAAGGATGCAGGAGCACATCTGCAAGGGACCAGCAGGGGAGATTATGCTTAGGGTCAATTATCACCAGTTCATTAGAGGCAGGTCCTGTCGGACCAACCTGGTGGCCTTCTACGACCAGGTCACAAAAGCCTTGGACGCAGGTGTCGTGGTGGACGTAGTCTTTCTGGACTTTAGGAAGGCCTTTGACACTGTCTCTCACCCCATTCTCATTAAAAAATTAGACGACTGTGGTGTCGATGCCTACACAGTCGGATGGGTCACAAATTGGCTAGAGGGCTGCACCCAGAGAGTGGTGGTGGACAGGTCATTTTTGGAGGGATGTGGGTAGTGGGATTCCACAGGGCTTGATCCTCAGGCCCATACTGTTCAACATCTTTATCAGCGACTTGGACGAGGGGGTGAAAAACACCTTGTTCAATTTCGCAAATGACACTAAAATGTGGGGAGAAGTGGGCACGCTAGAAGGGAGGGACAGGCTACAACTAGATCTGGACAGGTTTCCAGCGGTGGGAGGATGAGAATAGGATGGGATTCAATACTGACAAGTGCAAGGTACTGCACCTAAGGAGGAAGAACCAGCAGCATCCCTACAGGCTGGGGAACTCCCTTCTTGTCAGTGCAGAGGCAGAAAAGGATCTTGGAGTCACTATTGATTCCAAGATAAACATGGGCCGCCAATGAGAGGCCACGATCATTAAGGCTAACCGCACCTTGTCATGCATCCACAGATGCATCATAAGCAGGTCCAAGGAGGTGATCCTCCCCCTCTATGCGACATTGGTTAGGCTACAGTTGGAGTACTGTGTCCAGTTCTCGGCACCGCACTTCAGGAGGGATGTGGCCACCATTGAGAGGGTTCAGAGAAGGGTCACTTGCATGATCAGGGGGCAGCAGGGCAGGCCCTATGAGGAGAGGCTACAGGACCTGAACCTGTTCAGCCTCCACAAGAGAAGGCTGAGAGGGGATCTGGTGGCCACCTACAAACTTGCCAAGGGGGACCAGCAAGCAATGGGAGAGTCCCTGTTCCCCTAAGCACTACTGGGAGTAACAAGGAATAACAGCCATAAACTGACAGAGTAGATATGGACTAGACATCAGGAGGCACTACTTCACAGTCAGGGTGGCTAGGATCTGGAACCAACTTCCAAGGGAAGTGGTGCTCTCTCCTACCCGGGGTGTCTTCAAAAGGAGACTAGACAATCACCTAGCCGGGGTCGTTCGACCCCAGCATTCTTTCCTGTCCATGGCAGGGCATCAGACTTGATGATCTGCTCAGGTCCCTTCCAACCCTACCAACTGTGAAACTATAAATAGTTAACTATTTCAAGTCAGCAGAGTGAGCTTAGTCCTTTGGCCAATGGCACAGGCCAGACTATACTTCCCTTTAGCTCTGCAGTCCCAGGGCAACTGAGCAGCAAGTTCAGCAGCAGAGTGCTCTTTCTGGCAGGGAGTGGGGAAGCAAGTTCCCTGCCTCTTCTCCTTCTGATGGATGAGGCCAGACTAGAAGAGGCTAAAATAAAAATCTTTTCCCCCTTTTGTTGCAGGGACTTGGTAGCTCAAGTGAAATAGCAGATTTTCAAAAAATGGAAAATGAAAATGTTGAGCTGCTAGGTCTAGGGGGAAGGAGGATCCTCACTTTCAAGATCACTCTCACCAGATATATGGTCCACCATGAGTAGCTGTTCAAGACAGTCAAGCTTTTTATCAAACTTTGTGGACAAAATGTCAAAAGAAAATCAAGAAAAAGCAGATGAGACATGAGCTTGAGCTGTATTTGCAAGTGGAACACCTTTTTCCGTAACTGAAAATCAATACTGGAAGGAACAATACAAAATAATTCGCCCACCATATAAGTTATAGTAAGTGTGAATACAATGAAGCCAATATTGGCAAACTGCAAAGCAATTGTGAAGGTATTCAACAATCATTATTGTTGCTAATCAGACTTTGAAGAAATTACAGAAAGAGAAGCAGGGAAAAGGAAGTGCACTTTTATTGCCAAGAGAAACTAGATGGGGCTTGGCTACAAAATGTTTACATAGTTTGCTGCACACACAGAACTGTTTGCAGTGTGCTTCAATAGATTACAGTATCCCAGATTATTCCTGTGAACATTCAGAAGCAGATTCTCAACTGTCACAACCCAATTAATCAGTGCCCATGCCACTAGCAAGAGACACCATTCAGACCACCCTCACCTCGCACACAGTAGTCAACTAAGGGTTAAAAGAAATCCTTGCCAGAAACTCCTGAAACAAAATCCTGGCAGAGAGCTGTAAATAATTGGTCAGCTGAAATAAAATCTGAGCGAAAACTGTATATAATTGGTCAAGAAACAAGCGTAGGCACCTCATACGTAACAGACAGGAAACCTGACCCACTACCTTGCAACCTGATAGCACAAAGAACTGCTGCTTTGCCAAAAAAATAAAGATTCCACTTAGCAGCCCATCATTGGATATCTCCGTTAGTTACCTCTGTCTATAAATAGTTTAGGAACTTCCGCCTAAGGCGGAGAACTCTGGGGAAATCTCTGAGGAGAAACCTGAGCCCATCACCAGAGTGACTTAGTGGTCTGATCAATCACTAATGACTCCCCGTCATCGTAAATCTTGAAGTAGTAAAGCCCTGCAGGCACGATAGCTCGCTCCGGCGCCACGTCCGTCATTGCTGAACTGTAACCTGACCTCGTACGCTCGACTGTAACCGAAGCAACCGTAACGGAACAAAGGCTCAGCCTGCGTCGCACGTCACTATCTGGGTGACGTAAGTAAACAATCTCCTGTGACCAACACGTGTCTGTGCCTGGTTAATCTCACTCCATCCATTAATTACCCACCTGTCAAGTAAAAATCTAAACCCTCCGGTGAGAGTCAGGACACAGCTGCTGGCGGCTGCTCTGATTCTCGACATCAACAACCATGTGTTCTGGGTTCGAGTTAAAGGAGCATTCAATTTGCTACTACCAGTTTCAGTGGCTATCAAGAAACTTGAAGGAGATTAACCAAGCCTTCAGATATTCCAGAGATATTCAGACAACTGAATGAAAATCTAATTGAGCTTTTGCCTTCTTCACCTCTAGCCAAAAAAGTAGTAAAATATTTACTAAGTAAAATGTTTACTAAGAATTCTGAGTTTTGTTCTCCTCCAGTTCATCTGGCAGCAAACCTTTTGGATCCTCAACACAGAGGACAACATTTATCAGAAAATGAATGTCACGGCGGGGTCCTCTAGGAGGGCCGTGATTGCCTCAAGGTCCCTCGCTCCATGTCAAGGCCGGCCCAAGACACCCTCTTATTCTCGCCTGCCACATCTTTGCTGTTTTTATTTAAGTAGGTTCGGGAGGCTGCCTATGACTCCCTGGGCACGGCTACTCAGGACCTCTGTCCCCGTGTGTTCCTGGACCCCCTGGGGGTCTCCCGGTGTAATGGGTGCTCCCCAGGCACCCTAGCCTTATGGGCTACGCGTGGCTCCTATCAACCCCTAATACCACGCCCCAAGCCTCACAGATGTAATAGACGTTGGGGTGTCTGCACGCCCACTTCCCGGGCTCTCTCTCTCTAACCCACTGTCCCTCACTGGGACCCTTGTCCAATCTGGGACTTCCTGTCGGGCCCTACGGTCTCTAAGGCCCACCGCACTACTACACTCTCTGGTACGGGCTCCCTGCACCGCTATCCCCTTTGCCGGGGGACAACCGCAGCACCTTGCCCTTCTCCCGGGGTGCTGTGCCACTAACCCCTTCCATCGGGGTCCACCGCGGCACCCTGCCCCTGTCCTGGGTCTCCCTACAGTGCGGGC
>NW_005842088.1:599738-600305 GCF_000455745.1 Alligator sinensis | reverse complement strand
TTCCCCGCCGGTGCGGGCCTATTACCAGGTCCGCCACGCCCATTCTGGGCTTCTTAAATATCGCCCCGCTCGGGTTCCTCAATATCGCCCCGCTCTAGGGCTCAGTATGGCCCCTCTCGAGCTCCTCAGTAATCGCCCCGCTCCCTGGGACTGGGGTCTATGCACCCCGCAAGTGACGCCCTTGCTGGTGTCTGCTACACCCACCCTGGGCTCCCTAATATGGCGCTCCCCTCTCTTCGGGGCTCGCCGTGCCCACCTTGGGCTTCTCGGTGCTGCCCCGCTCTGGGGCCAGGGCCTGCGTACCCCGCACACCACCCGGGGTCTGTATTCCCCGTCCGCAACACACCGGTTGCGCCCGCAACCTACCGGTTGCGCTCCTCACTAGGAGCTGCGCCTGCACTGGCGCTGCGCCCTCACTGGCCCTAGGGCACCCCACCCCTATGGGGTCCCTATGAGGCCACTGCGCCCTCTTGGCGCTAGGGCACCCCACACTCTCTGGGGTCCCTATGAGGACACTGAGCCCTCTTGGCACTAGGGCACCCCACACTCTCTGGGGTCCCTATGAGG
>NW_005842088.1:582453-599612 GCF_000455745.1 Alligator sinensis | reverse complement strand
CTCGCCTCCTAGCTCCAGGAGCTCCTGCCCCTCTGGCTGCTGGCAGGGAACTGCCAGCCTAGCCTCAGCCCTGGGCTTTATAAGGGCCAGGCCCTGCCTCCTACAGGCAACTGGCTCTCCTTAGTTACCCCGGCAACCCACAGCTGTGCTCGTTACCCTGGCAACGCTCATCTGGGCTCGTTATGTCCTGCCAGGGCTCTCTCTCTCCCTGGCAGTTTCTACTCCTTAGGAGCAGGCACTGAGGTGCCCTGCGACAATGAATTATCTACTGCTCTCAATACAATTATGGACGTTCCTAAGAATGTTCCCAACATCGATGAAATCGCCGTGATGACAGACATTGCCGAGTACCATGCAAAAGAAAAACTTTGGAGCAAAGATGGAAATCCTTTATTGAACATTATGTTAGAAACATCTGAACCAATATTCCTGAAAGCAATTGCTACCAAATCTTCTCATCATACAGGTGAATACATAGCCAAATTACTGAGTGAAGAGACTGAAAGTGCAGGTCCCTCCAGGATACAAGCCCTTGTAACTGATAATGCGAGGAACATGAAAACTGCACAGCAAATATTAAAGGCAAAGTATCCTCATTTAATATTATTTAGCTGTCTTGCTCATGGGTTGAATCTTCTGGCAAAGGATACTTTGGAGCAAATACATCATTTGGTGGGCAGCAGAGAATGCGTCTCCTCTCACATGGTGAAAGGGATACTGTAACACCCGACTGCTCTCCAAGATTGCTCCAAGGATCCTAAACATTCCACCAACAGCAGCTTCTTGTGAACGGAACTGGAAGGCTTTCAGATCAATCAAGACAAACAAGAGGAACAGACTAATAAATGAATGCACTGCTAAGCTTGTTTCTATTTCTCAAAATCTTTTGCTTCTGGAGAATCAGTTAGAAGCACAATTAATGATCAAGATGCAGTGTGATAAGTTGCCTTTGCCCATAGATTCATTAGTAAAACCATCCTTCAGCGAAAGAAAATGTGGTTCAAGTAGTTCTGAATCAGATTTGCCTCAATCGGATTCTGAAATGGAAGTAATAAGTAGTGCAAGTGATTCTGCAGATAGTGACCGTGAAACTGCAGGTGCCTCAGTGACCTCAGTGACCTCAGTGGAAAAGAGTTAAACTCTGTTGAAGTAGATGAACGGACAACCACAGCATATTATGCAGAGTTGATTGGATGTGCTAAAATTAGTGTCAACAGTTTTCAGTACCTTCATTTTTTTTCTTAAATTTAAACAAACAATGTAAGGGAAGTACATGTTATTGTGTATTGTCTTTGCATTTTTACAAGTATTCCAATAAAAATAATTTCTGTCCACAAAGTTTTGAATTTGTTTGAATATAACGTTTAAAACACATTATAGATTCATAGATGTTAGGGTTGGAAGGGGCCTCAAAAGATCATCGAGTCTGACGCCCTGCCTAGGCAGGAAAGAGTGCTGGGGTCAGATGACCTCAACCAGATGCCTATCCAGCCTTCTCTTAAAGACCCCCAAGGTAGTGGAGAGCACCACCTCCCTTGGAAGCCCGTTCCAAATTTTGGCCACCCTTACTGTGAAGAAGTTTTTCCTGATATCTAGCCTAAATCTGCTCTCTGTCAGGTTGTGACCTCAAGAGGCGCCCTGGTGAACAGAGCATCTCCGATCCCTTGCTGCACCCCCCTAATGAATTTGTAGGCGGCCACAAGATCACCTCTTAGCCTTCTCTTGTAGAGGCGGAAGAGGTCCAGGTCCCTCAGTCTCTCCTCACAGGGCTTGTCCTGTAAGCACCTACCCATATGAGTGGCCCTCCTCTGGACTCTCTTGAGTCTATCAACATCCTTCTTGAAGTACAGCACCCAAAACTGGATGCAGTACTCCAACTGCAGTCTGACCAATGCCGCATAGAGAGGAAGTATCACCCACTTGGATCTATTTGTCATGCATCTGCTGATGCATACCTCAAGGTACCAGGCAGCTGGTGAACGCTGAGATGCTGGGGCAGATTGAGCATCCCACAGGAGTGCAGGGTGGTCCCCAGCCCGCATGGCAGCGGACCCGGAAGTGGACTGGAAGTGCTTCTGGTCCACTGCTGAGCATGCAGGGTGCCCCTCCGCACACCTGTAGGACGCTCCATCCACCCCACCATCGCAGCAGCATTCACAAGCCACGCCTGGTACCTCGAGGTATGTAGAAAAAACATTTAAAGCTGCGTCTATGGCCGAATCGCCGATTCTCTGAATCAGCATCAAGTCTTCAGATTTGGATTTGGTCAAATCAAATCAGGACAGTGATCCGAATCAACTAATCGAATCACTGTCCCCCAAATTGGGCTGAATCCGAATCAAATATGGCCTGCTTCTTACACCCCTATTAAGTAGCCTCTCATACTGAAATACAACTAGACATCTCTACACCAGGGTTAATTTGTTAGCAAGAGGCTAGACAGTATACTATTTGCCAGGACAGCAAGGGCTCTGTGCACTATGCTGCACTGTGTGTAATTATTAGCACATGTCCTAAAAGGAGTAGCAGAGCCTCTGTTAAAGAAGGTATGAGGAGAGAAGGGCACCTGGGGAGCCCAAGGCTGTGGGAAACAGGGATAGAGGTCTGCAGAGATTAGTGATGAGAGTAGAAAATGTGGGAGGTTAAGTGAAAGCTTCATAACTTGAGGAAAGGGGAATAACGGTAAGGGAGTATTTCTGACTCTCAGATGGATGAGTCGCAGAATTTTGCTAAGAGAAGCAGCTTTCACAGTAATGTCACAAAATTTCTCTATTCCTACAACTTCTAGTGCTTGGCATGCAGCACAGGTCTCAGAGAGCTCTGTCCCTCTCCTCAAGTAGCAAAATATCCCAGCTGACACATGTACTAGTACCTTCTGCCTTTTATCTGTGGAAAGGAGAAAGGTCCTAGGACAGCAGGAAATAGGAGGGGAAGTGCTACTGAGTTCCACAAGTACCAGGGCAGCAAGAGGAAAGATAATAAAAATAATTATTTTAGCTATTTAAACAATAAATTGTAATTATGTTTCTTAAAGATACATGTTTCTTAAAGATACATTTATTGTAACTATCAAATGTATATATTTCTGTAGTTTATGGTTATTGTAACTATCAAATGTATATATTTCTGTTGTTTATATATAATACATAAAGAAAAGAGAATGAGTTTAAATTATTTTTTAAATGGTTTGAACATTTGACAGCTGATTATTTAAACAACATTTAAGGCCTCTAAAGATAATTGCTACAGTAATTTATAGAAAGCTATGCCTGAGTTAGAGTTCTTCCAGCAGTTTGCCAGGTGATTGCTGCTGTAAAGACATTCTTACAATAAAGACCTTTGCAGCTCTCATAAATCTTTAATGAAAACTAATTGGGAAACTTGATACATAGCTGCATTTTATAGATGTGGCACAGGAAGCAGCAGGAAAGTAGGATTAGAGGACAATAACAGGAAATGTACAGCAGTTCACCTCTTTTTGGGAGAACAGAGAGTAAATGGAGCCACAGTTTTACACTGGAAGCAGTCTCCTGGGTTATCTAGTCCATTCCCCTGCTTTCACAGGAAACCATGTCCTCTACTCCCTTTTGAGCAGCCAGAGAGAGGCATGCATTAAAGGCTGATTTTTCAGCCTTACGTGAACACTGGGAGAAAAATAGGGGGAACAAATTAAGAGACTGGCAACCACAATTACCAGTTAATAATATTGTTTCCCCCTTTCCTCAAGTTAAGAAGTTTTTACTTAATCTCTTCCATTTCCTACCCTCATTACTAAGCTCTGCAGACCACTATCCTTGTTGCCCACAACTCATCTCCCACAGTTGCATGTTTTGGAGGGACAAATCTCAGAATTTTATGAAGTCTGATTCATTATTTCTGGTCTCATGAAGCTGGCATCACCAATATTCACTATGGTGAATGAAAATCACAACCTCTAGCTCAGGGTTGGTGTATGCACTCCACAGTTCTGCAAGTTGCACAGACAATTTGTGCGTGTGGTAGGCAGTAGGGATCACAGTGACAGACAAAGCAGGGATCAGAGAGCAAAGCAGCAGAATGGGCAGGGAGCACAGGGAAGAAATCAAAAAGCAGAGCAGCAAGTCAGGCAGAGAACAATGCAGAGCAGCATATTGGGTAGGGGAAGGGGACTGAAATGGCACTTGGGTAGGGTGCAAAGCTAATCTGTGCAGCATCTCCCAAAAAGGTTGGCCCCACGGTCCTAGCTGATAGACAAAACTGCCAACCTGCAGCTATGACACCACAAGGCAGCTCCTATAGACCACTGGTTCTCAACCTTTCTAGACTCAAGGCACTCCTTGATAAGACCCAAAATGGCCCTCGTTAAACTCAAGGTACCCCTTGGAAAATGCCAGCTCTTAGTTTTCACTCTTTTTTGGCTTTGTGCAAAGAACTCCATAATCCATTTAACACTTTGGATTCCAATTCAAAATCTATGGGTTTATCTTGTGAATCATGTCTGCATGCTGAACAGCGCTAAAATGACATGACAACCCATGGTACCCTTGAAAGGATCTCAAGGCAACCTAGGGTGCCGTGGCACCCTGGTTAAGAATCACTGTTGTAAACAAAGCTCCTATCATTTGGGAGAATGGGTGTAGCAATTGAAGCAGATATTCATTCCCTTCTGCCAGCAGAGCTTAGTGCACATTAGGGGGCCCTGGTGCTGTAGCACTGCTACTATATTTAAAGCAATCATAACCCCTGCGGTATAAACACAGTGTTGGTCAAAAAAGTCTAACATGACAATGTGAAGTGAAAAAAACCTGTCTGCTATTAGTTCTGTTTGCAAGAACTGATAATCTTACAAACTACTTGGGTGACTGCTGTTCTTATGAGGTAGAGCCAGTTTTTAACTTTAGTAGAATCCAAAGACCACCAACTCAGTCTGTGACCAGGGAGCCAGCAAACAGGACTGTAAACAGGGGCATCTGTTTGCAGGCAGTTGTAGGGCCAGTTTGTGGGTATTAGCATAGCCTATTACCATACAATCATTCTCGGCCATGGTGATGACCCGCAGGCATCCTGGCATCACTGAGACCTTCACCCAGGCAGAGCCTGTAGCCCTGAACTGCAGAGGCTGCCTGGCACAGCTGCTGGCAACTGGGAGGCACCCCGACTTGTGGGGTGTGCTCCCTGGTGGAGTCTCTGGAGGGCCAGGTGCCCCCTCCCTATGTGAAGTATACAAAGCAGATCCTTAAGAGGGCTGCTCAGGGATAGTTACAGCTCCCAAACCATACCCCTGCCTTGTCCAAGTGCCAGACAATCTTGTAACTGCTGTCTTCATGCCAGTTCATGACTAGGAGCTTTCAGGCCTTACAATCTTGCTCCCATCATCACTAGCTTGTCACCAAAGGGCTTGAAAAATGTGCTAAAGTTGTTTTCAGGGAAGAAGCTTGGGTGAGTGATTTTTATCATGAAGAAGCTGCTGCACATCAGTTTCCACACAGTTCCTGACAGAACAGGACCTTGATCAAATGTGCAGCCCTGTATGAGTGACTGATGGAAACAGTGAAGGGTTTTAAAAAAAAAAAGCTTACTTACAAAACGCCTCTTACCAGAATGTGGAAGGTATTAAAGTTGCATTTTCAGAAGAAAAATGTCTTAAAATAAGGATTCAGGACTTACTGAAGTTTACAATAATATCAGGTAAATGCATGTTAAATCTGGCTTACACAAATAAAATCTGTATTTAAAAAGAGACCTGAAATGATGTAATGAAGGTTAAATAATACATTGCAATGCAATTGTGGCGGTCTATATGGCAGCATGTTTATGTCATCATATACACTGATGGCACATTTGAATTTATACAGAAAATACTGAAAAATAATAAACATATATGTAAAGTTTTCAGACTATAGAGTTTCTTATGCTGTTCTGAGCTAAAACTCCTATTGGCTGCAATGTCATATAGCAATTTTCCTAACGTGTAGTTGGACATATTTCTCCTTGTTTGAAATAAAATAACAGATCGCGTTTTATTTTTCAAGTTTATTTTAAAGAAAAAAAGTTAAAGTACCTTAAAAAACAATGCAAAAATTGAACATTATCTTACAGTAGCTCAAATGTTTAGTAACATGATATTTTTACTTAAATCTAAAATAAGATATTCTTTCAGATAGAAATATTATTCTGTCATTTTTGTGAGAAAAAGTAGCTTCTGGACTGGGTAGATATTTGAAATGCATTCAGCATATAAATACATGAGTACCTGATCAGAGTGCTGCAATTTCAAGACACACGCTTTCTAATAATCACCTTAGGCAGAGAATAGTGCCATAAGCACAAAAGCAAGCTGAAACCAAGAGATCCTAAAGGAAACTTCTGGTTTTTATTGCTTAAAGTTGTATAGCTTAATGCACTTTACCAACATTTTTCATTAGCTTTCTTCACTAGTGAACATTGTTAATTTCATTCTGCTTGGTCACTATCGATGGAAAATATCATAGAAAGTTCATAGAATCATAGAAAATTAAAGTTGGAAGGGACCTCACGAGGTCATCTAGTTCAACCCCCTGCTCAAAACAGGACCATCCCCAACTATAGCATCCTAGCCCAGGCTTGGAACATCCAGGCCTGAAAAACCTCCAAGAATAGATAGTCCACAATCTTTCTGTGTAACCTGTTCCAGTGCTTTACTACCCTCCTTGTGAGAACGTTTCTCCTAATATCTAATGTAAGCTTCCCCTGCTGCACCTTGAGACCATTGCTCCTTGGTCTGTCATCTGCCACCACTGAGAACAGTGTAGCTCCAGCCTCTTTGTAAATAGTTGAAGGTTGCAATTAAATCCCCACTCAGCCATCTCTTCTCCAGACTAGAGAAGCACAGTTCCCCCAGCTTCTCCTCAGAAATCATGTGTCCCAGCCCCCTAACCATTGTCATTGCTTTCCATTGGACTCTCTCCAATTTGTTTGCATCCTTTCTGTAGCAGGGGGCCTGCTGAAGAGAAGGGAACAGTCATTTCCCTTGATCTGCTAGCACCATTCCTATTGATGGAGCCCAATATGGTGTTAGCCTTCTTGGCAACAAGGGCACACTGCTGGCTCTTATTCAGCTTATTGTCCACTGTAACCCCCAGCTCCATTTCTGCAGACCTGCTGCTGAGCAACAATCCCATGCTTGTACTGGTACATGGGATTGTTCCATCCTAAGTGCAGGACTTTTTGCACTTGTCCGTACTGAACTTCATGAGTTTTCTTCTGGTCCAACCTCCAATTTCTCTAGGTCTTTCTGAATCCTAGCCCTACCTTACAGCGTTATCTACTACTCCCCCCATCTTGGTGTCATCTGCAAACTTGTTTAGGGTGCACTCTGTACCATCTTCCAGGTCACTGATGAAGACATTCAACAAAACTGTCTCCAGGGCCGAACCTTGGGGCACTCCACTTGATACCAGCTGCCAACTAAACATTGAGGCACTGGGCCCTTTGAGCCCAACAATCTAGCCAGTTTTCTATCCATCTTGCAATCCATCCAACCCATACTTCCTTAGCTTGCTGGCAAGAACGTTGTGGGAGACCATATCAAAAGCCTGACTAAAATCAAAATGTGTATACCACATCCACTGGTCTCCGTGTATCCACTGAGTCAGTCAACTTATCATAGAAGGCAATCAGGTTGATTAGACATGACTTCCCTTGGTGAATCCATGCAGACTGCTCCCAATCACCATCTTCTCCTGCAAGTGCTTAGCAATGGATTCCTTGAGCATCTTCTCCATGATTTTTCCAGGGACTGAGGTGAGGCTGACTGGTCTGTAGTTCCCTAGATCTTCTTTCTCCCCTTTCTTAAAGATGGGCTCTATTTTTGCCCTTTTCCAATTGTCTGAGACCTCTCCTGATCATCATGAGTTTTCAAAGATAATGACCAATGGCTGTGCAATCACATCAGCCAACTCCTTCAGCACCCTCGGGTTTAGCATGTCCAGCTCCATGGACTTGTACAAATCCAGCTTTCTTAAATAGGCCCTAACCTGTTCTTTTGCTCACCTCCTCCCCAAACTGTGCTACCAGGTGCTCTAGTCTGGGAGCTGACCTTGCTGTGAAGACTGAGGTGAAAAAGGCATCAAGTACTTCAGCCTTTTCTGCATACTCTGTGATTAGGTTGCCTCCCCATTTAGTAAAGGACCCACACTTTCCCTGATCTTCCCCTTGTCCCTGACATACTTCTAGAAGCCCTTCTTGTAACACTTCACGTCCCTTGTTAGCTGCAACTCCAATTGCATTTTGGCCATTTGATTTCATCCCTGCTTGTCTGAGCAATACTCTCATACTCTCCTGAGTTGTTTATCCACATTTCCACTTCTTGTAAGCTTCTGTTTTGTGTTTTAGCTTACTGAAGAGTTCCCTACTAAGCCAAGTTGTTTTTCTGCCATACTTGGTAGTTTACATGTGTATTGGGATGGTTTGCTCCTGCACACACAGTAAGGTTTCTTTGAAGTACAACCAGATCTCCTGGACTCCTTTCCTCCTCAGACTGGCCTCCCAGAGGATCCTGCCCATCAGTTCCCCGAGGGAGTCAATGTCTGCTCCTCTGAAATCCAGGGTCCTTACTTTGCTGCTCTCCTTCCTTCCTATCCTCAGGATCCTGAACTCAATCATCTTGGGGTTGCTACTGACCATATTTCTACCTACTTCTACATCCCCCACCAGTTCTTCCCTGTTTGTGACCAGCAGATCAAGCAGAGCAGAGCCCCTAGTTGGCCTCTCCAACATTTGCACCAGGAGGCTGTCCCTAACACTCTCCAAAAACTGCCTGGATTGTCTGTGCACTGCTGTATTGTCCTCCCAGCAGATGACAAGGTGATTTGAAATCCCCAGTGAGAACTAGGGCCTGTGATCTGGAAGCTTTTGCTAACTTTGAAAAAACCTAATCCACATCATTCTCTTTGTCTGCTGGGTCATAGCAGACACCCGCTAAAACATCACCCTTGTTGCCGTCTCCTCTGACCCTAATCCAAAGATTTTTACCAGGTCTGTCTCCCGTTTCACACTGTACCTTTGAGCAATTATACAGCTCTTCTACATAAAAAGCAACTCCACATGATTCTGAACCAAGTTGGTAAATTCAACAGAATTATAGGAGCAGTTATTGTTATATTGTTTGATGCATAGTATCTTTTACTATGCTTGGTCCATTTTTCTCATTTATTCATGTAGAAATATTGTTGCCTATCCTAATTCTAATCACTAAACAATAGAAAAAACAGGACCATACTTTTTTCTTCTACATAGATATTTATTAAGATTGTATCAGAAAGCATCACCATTGCAGCCATGGCAACTGATTGGTTCATACCAATTTAACTTCGTCTTTGCAAATTCTAAATACGTACAGCACTTTTTGCATACTGAATTTTAATATACTGAAGAAACCAGATAAAAGAAGGAAGAACAATCTGGGCCTCAGACTACATGTATTGCAAAAATATAGTCCAAGTGTGCTTATCCATTTCTAAGCAAACATTCTGCATAACCACATGAGGTGAAAATGTGCTCTGCACAATTTAAGTATCTGATCTAGCTTCTATTCAGTCCTCACCACAGTGCAAATGGAAATGACTAAGTGCATAACTAAAAAACTTGTTCATAGATCTTATGCTTGCCCTCTAAATGGTATGAACTTGAGACAATGAGAAAGGAGTAGTAAGATTAAAGCTACATGCTATTAATAGAAATAAAAATAAAAAACCTTTAGCGTAAATAAATCTACATATCTGTAACACCATGATTAGCACTACATCTATAATTGCTATATTTCCTTGCATACAACACACCCCAGAATTACACATACAGCATGTTTTTGAACAGCAAAGAAAAAAAAAAATCTTTCCTTGTAAAAAGTAATTAATTCAGTGGCAGCAGCTAGGGAGCTGAGCAGGTGCACAATATTTTCACTAGGCTGAAGTTTAGGCAGAAGAAATAGCAGTTACCATATTTCCTCACATAATGCATACTCTAATTTTCAGGAGGTTTTTTTTATTTGGTTTTGTTTTGTTTTTTTAAGAAAATTGCATTTTGGGGGGAGGGAGGGTTGTCAGGGAATGCTCAAGATGCACTACAGAATTAGAACTGGGCAATACATTTTTTCAATTAAAGAATACATTTTTTCGATTAAAGAAAACAACATCAATCTAAAAAAGCAGGTTTTGGGGGACAGATATTGTCCACAAATCCAGGTAGAATTGGGTGCATATTTGCTCATAAAAAATGGGGAGAAAAATTGGAAAAACGGAAACAGAGTATTTTGCTTTAGTTTCAAAGGACATTTTCATTTTGAAAATGCCTATCATTTAAAAAAAAAAAAGGCAAAAAAAGTGTTGAAAATGATTCAACTAACCAAAAAGGAAATAAAAAAAATCTTTCATTCTGGAGTAATGGAACATTTTGGGTTGATTTAGCATGCCATTTTTTGTTTAAGTTTTGCTGGGGGTGTGGGAGGTGAGGGAACAAGAAAGCAACCAAAAATCCATTTTCACGTTGACCAAAACCATTTTTTCCTTTTGAATTGGCTACAAAGCCAAGAAATAGCCATTATTCACATTCATTAGCACCCAGTGATAAAAGTACTTTTGTGGGACATAGAAGACCTGGTTGGGAAAAAGGACTTAAAACTGTGTTAGTCATATTGCAGGCTATTGGCTATTCATGGGTAGGTTTGCCTCTCTCCCAGTCAGAATTGGATAGGTCTAGTTTTTGGTGCAAACAAAGAAAGTAAATGATAGCTGAAATGTCAAAATATTCTCTCAGTCTCTCTCTTTTTATGTCTGTCTCTCTCTCTGTCTCTCCTTCTCCCAAGCAATCCTGTGTGCATGTATTAATTTTCTACTTCATCTCAAGACAAAAATCAAAATGGGGTTTGGATATAAATTTTCAAGAGATCATAATGTGGCTTAATTTTAACTTTGGCCTATTCATTTTGGTTCCTAGAAGTACATCTTAGATGTGGTTCTCAAACATTTTTCCTTGACATTTTTAAAAGGCATGAGCAATGCCTTTTAAAATGTTAAGCCAGATGCTGTATAAAACAAAACAGTATATTTACTAATGTACCATTAATAGTTGTGGCTCAAATCATATGAAGTTTGCAATAAAAGTTAATACAACTTTGTCAATACTGCTCATGTTTCAAGGAGTTCAACAAATCCTTCTATTTAGTCTTTTTTATTATTATTATTTGAAAGGTAGAAGTGAATCAACCATGACAAAGCAAAAAAGTCATGATTCTGTGGCTTATAATAGGTTCTGCATTTATGACTTGGCAGAAAAGCAGAAAAACATTTGTGTGTGCTTACGTGGAAGTGTTCTTCCTTTTTGCAAGAAATGTCGCATATCTTTTAGAGGTAACTGGGTGCCCCCATCTCCCAGCACATTAGATCTAAATAATCCTTTAAAGCAGCTGCGCACCTAATGCAGTCAAAAGCACAGGGAAGTAGATAAAAACCTGATCACCTCTGTCAAGTGTCAGTGAACTTTTCTGAACAGAAGAAAAACCGCTTTGCCCACCCAGTCAGGCTAGCCACCTTGGAAGTCCTTCAATTTGTCATCCACTAAGTTACAAACAACTTTCCATTTAGACTAACACAGTTAGAAATCCTAATCTTGCATATATCCGAAATGCCTTGCATCTGAAAGCATTGCAAAAATGGTTCCTCTACTGCAAATTGAATTTATACATTGGAACCCTCTAAATACATACTTGGATACATGAGAGTGTGTACGTGGCTGGGGGTGGGGAGTAGGGATGACAGCACCTAGAAATTTGTTTAGCAAGAAAGTTGTGTAAATTAAACAAGGTTAAGGATTTTTTTTCAGTTGCTATAGTCTGCAATACATGCATTTTTTATTCCTTCTTAATTTTCAAATTTTTCATTTGCTATTCCAGAATTGCTCATTTTTATATCTCAGCTTTTTTTTTGAGAACAGATTTAAGACGTTTCTCCAATTGACTCATCTTCCTTCAGAGGTGTCAGTTTTGATGATATATTTCTAAAGATAACATGTTTCTGACAATCACAGGAGGAAAACAAGCCATTTCTGTAAGTTTTTATTCTTAGGCAATGAGTCACTGCTATTTTGTTCTAGACCCTAGAGAATCTTTCAGGTACTTTCCTGTTTAAACACATTTCCAAGCAGGGATCTACTATTATCAAGCACTGGCAACCTCTATTCTGCATGTGGAGCAGTCCCTGTATGAAAACATGATGGGTCAGGGTCCAAACTACCCATCAATTCTCCATATTTCAATTTATTTTTCAAATTGGCAAAATTTAAAAAAAATCCTGAAAAACAATCAAATTATGATTTAATGTTTTGGTTTTGCTCCTTCTTTACCAGATGACTGATGTAACAGATGACATCTAAAATACAGTAATAGCAAGAGATGCCTGGCTTAATTTCAGTTTTTGCAAATTTATGCCCTAATATTTTGTTCTCAGTTTAAAATGCTTTTGCATTTTGCTACATGATCATTTCTTATTGTGTAAACACTCAGTAGTGCTATAACAAATGTCACTGTAAGATGTGATATTTCCCAAATTAAGGTTTATATTTTCTTAATTACCTTTATAGATTCAAGAGCATATACTGCTTTATACACTACTGTGCCCCTAATTAGTAGCACTATACTGCTCTTTGCCTCATAGCAATTAAAAAGCTTGATCAGTGTTTATGGCATGCAGGCACTGAGGTCTCATTCTATGCAATCTATTAACTATATTCATTGCCAGTAATGAAATTTAAGAAATCCTCACTTCTGCCTGTTAGCCAGACTGCAACTGAATGGAGTATCTGTCTACAAGTCATTTTGCTATATATATACAGAAGCATCTCTTTCCCTATGTAAGTACAAGACTATACATTAAGTGCTACTTTGTAACATATTAATCATGTCTATTGTCCGTCTGATACTTTTAAAAGCAAGTTCATATTAAATGCACCGGTGATAAAAACCACATTTTAATTAGTTCAAACAAAGCTTGGGAGTACAGACAGGCAAACTTCTTATTTCTACATCTTCAGAACTAATAGATTCCAGTTTTCACACCCCACTGTACCAGGTGACCTTATCAGCACCAAAGAACATTTTTAGACATTGCTTGCATCTCTCTGATGTCTGAAGCAGCTGACGCTTCCAAATGTTTCTTCTCCCTATTTGCTCCTTTGTGAGAGCAACCAACAAGCTCTCTTTCAAACTTTGAAGCCTTTGACTGTTTTAAGTTTGATTAATGAAAAAAGTCTACAAAACTTTAAAATAATATGTAAAAACTAACTTGCCCATTCTATAGTATAAGAAAATTAACTGTGGGACATTCCAGATGGCTGTGCTGAATTGCAAATTAGACAGTCACTGTTTACTTACAAATAAAAAATGTCACATTTATTATCTATGTTCCCATGCCCAATCAAATTAGAGTAGTGACTTAGTGCTCTTTCATAATTACTAGGATCATAACACCTAAAACTTTCTTGCCAGTTCTTTGAGGCTACATAATCAAAGCCAAGCAGACAGGCCAAATCGATTCAGGACAGTGATCTGAATCACTGAATCAAATCATTGTCCTCCAAATCAGCTGAATCCAAATCGAATACTGGCAGCTTCACACAGGCCTATACAGGGGTCACTGATCAATGTCTTTCTGTAAGCAATATTTTAAAATAATGATACAATATCTGTATACATTCTATCAGCATTTGTTAGAGGCCTGTGATAGAAAAATGTCTGGATCACTGCCATTCCAGTATTGCAATTTCCTAGGACTTATTATCAGTCCAGAAATGTGTATGGAGGGAAATGTATGTGCTCCTTAAACAAAGGACTACCAAGGAAACTCAGACTCTCCTCTTACCCATCACCTGAGCAGCTGTTCATCATTCATATTTTACATTTGTTTCATCACTTTGTGAACAGATTTCCAGATAAACCACCAACATTGCAGCCTCAGGAACCTGCCTAGTAGCTGTGCCAGCAGCTTCCATCAAGCTGTTCACTGCCTGCTGTGCTCTCAGTCAATTAGCATAGTCACCTGATCCAAGTATGGAATACACCAGCATAACTAGAGGTGGGCAAGCAGGGAACCTGCCCCAGGTGCCAACTTAGAGTGCCTGTACACAAGCAGGGAGGCTGCTCCAATACACTGTCAGAGCCAACTCGATTAATTGAATCTGCTGGAGCGTGGCAATTACCGTGCTTCAATAGTTTCCTTTGTCTTGTGTATCAGCACTTAAAACCGGGGATGAGCTTTAGTTCAACATTCGATGAGCTTTATAGTTCAAGAGCTCCCACTGCCATTTTTAAACACGGGGATGCTGATATATGAGACACCGTGGTGCTTTAATTCAAGTGGCTGAGATCCATTCTCTTAGCCACTCAAATTAAAGCGCTGTCCCCCCTCCCTTCAAGCACATGTAAAAGTTCCCATAGAGTGCAACAGTATGTCTACTTGCAGGCGGCTTTACCATGGCAGGGGCAGACCTGCACTGTCTGGCTGTCAGAGCCAAGCAGGCACAATCTCATGCCCGGTAATGTATCTGTGGTGGGAGGAGGGTGGAACAATAAGCTCACCCTCCCCATGGAAGGCTTTGCCACAGCAGGCACAGCCCTGCACTTGAAGGGAGGAACAGGAGTGAAGAGGGCACCAGGAGCAGCCCCTACGGAGTTGAAGCCACTGCCAGTAGCAGCAGCCCCAACCTGTGTTGCTACAGCTCAGCAGTAGCAGCTGCCACTGCAGTGAGATGAGCCAAGCAGGTAAGACTTCTTGCTCTATCCTCCCTCCCTCTCCCACCACTCTCCACTAGTCAGTGTAACTTCCCCAACCCCCTCCACACCTCTGGCCCAGGCACTAAGGGCACTATACATGTTGTGGGGTGGAGGGGGTGCTTTAATTAGTGTGACTCAGAGCCGCTCTAATTAAAGCACTCACAGCATCATGTGTATTCAGCATACCATGCTTCAAAATGGCAGCAGGGACACTTTAACTAAAGCTCATTTGCCATTTTGAAATGTGTGGATGCTGAATACACATGATGCGGAGAATGCAGACTTGCAGCAGGCTCAATGAATCAAGTCTGCTCCGACACATGCTAATTAGCACATAGAGCAGAGTTCCATCACATGTATAGGTGCTTCTGATGCCTCTGCTGGAATGCAACCATTTCCAGCTAGATATAACAAAATCTATTTGTAAACAAATCTGCAAATACAAGTAAAACTGAAGACAAAGCCACTGCTTTGTGTTTGCTGAATTCACTATGGTATATATGTAAGGTTCAGTCAGAATTGGACAGATTACAATTCAGATTCTGTGGTAACACCTAGGAATGACAGATGGCTATCTAAGGTTTAGAAGCCCTTACTTATTGTGACACTCTGTACATAACTTGAAATGCACAGTACTTATAGTGCTGGAGGGCATCACTGGGAGCATTTGTTAGAGTTCTCCTTTTTTGTAATCTTCAAAAAATAAACAAGATGGTTCTTAACTGTGTAAAAGGTACTAATACAAAAACAATTTGGAAAAAAAGGCCATTAATAACATTTCTGTAAATTTCAAACAGCTATCAGTTAAGCTGAATTGTATGTTGTTTAATCTAGATTTAAAGTTACTGGTAATTTAGCTTTACAACAAAGCATGACACTTTTGTGCATCACATCTCAATTAAGTTAACAGAAATTAGACTATAACCAATAAGGTAATTAATGTGCCCTTCATTTTCATCTTTTATGAAATGCATAGAAGTAATTTATATTTTTGCCTTCTATATTTTCTCTCTTTCATTGGGAACTTAAAATCATGTCATACTTGGCTACTCCACTGTTTATTCCACTAATAGTTTAATTTTTGCTTCAAGCACTCAAACCACTAGGTCTTCCTCATTCTTTTGGAAGATATAGGAAGCTATATGTTTATTTCTAAATGTTGTCACCTCTGCATCACTTGTACTGACATCCTATTACTGTGTGCCTTCGGTTTATGTAGCTTCTCTCTCTTTGCTACAGGGGTAATTCATTTTAGTTTTCAGAAAATGGAACACACATAATGTAATAGGTAACAGCCTTTACTGCACATTGACACAACATGACACCTCAAGAACCTATCTAATACATTTTTATTTGAGTATCAGTACTTTCCACCATTTTGCTAAGAGATTCAGGTTGAAAATAAATCAATCTACTGAGCACTTTACGGCATGAGGGAATCTGTTTTGACAGTTTTCAAATACATTTTTACAAGACTGCATCCTATCTAGGAATTTTCTCTGGCAATGGCTTTCACACACACCATGTTTCATGATGCACTGTAAAACACCTAGTGAAAGATACAATTGCCCCCCCTCTCCTCATACCAACTGCATGAAAGGATACAGACTATAAGACTTTGTCTTGCCAACAATATCCAGAATTCTTCAGTTTTTGAGATGGGGAGGAAATCTGCAGAACTGATCACAGCCTAGTCCATAGCTAGCTAGTAAGTGAGCTTTCTCCAAACAGAAATTACTTCTATGTTGGATTATACCACATGCTTGTACTTACCATGCTTGTATTACCTTGTACTTCTAGATAAGGGTTTTTGTGCTATTTATCAAGTTTAAAAATGTACTGTAATCATTTCCAAGATCTGGAGCTGTTTCTTCTAGGTAGAATCATTTTAAACATTATAAACGGAGCTCTGTATTTCTGAAAATAGCTTATTGATGAATAATGCACATTTTGACCTTAAATGGTTAAAAATTGCTCCAGTTCCCAGAAACCCTATGATAGTAAGCTCAACCATTTACAGTTACATTCATTAGTAGTTCCTGTACAAAATTAAACATTTATACAGAAACAACACTGATTCAAGTGCTAGAATAAAAGTCAGTGCTCCTCGTTCTCTTCATCCTATGGACAGTCTTTTGTCAGGTGTTCATTATTTGTCAGGTGTTGACAGCCCATGTTTTATGCTTTTGGATCAGGGCTTTTCAGCAACATATGTTTTTTAAATATTTATAATTCTATTTATTCGGAGCTTGATTTCATTTCTTTATTTTGCATCTACCAATTTCAGTGCAAGCCACAACTCTAACATCCCGCATCATAAACATGTCCACAATTAACATAATGCTCAAAATCTTTCAGACTGCAGAACCTGTTAGCCTGA
>NW_005842088.1:575335-582422 GCF_000455745.1 Alligator sinensis | reverse complement strand
AGAGAGAGATATATTTTTGTCAAGTATTGTATTTACGTGAATATAAGACAAGGTCCCATCCTGTCCGATCCTGTCCCATCACCCCCCTACCCCACCCCTCGATTCAGTATGGGGGGAAAAAAACAAACCCTTGTCTACATTCACACAAAAGGAAACTTCACCAAATACACAGTCTATCATTAAGCTGCTGTTGAAAGTACCTTGTGCTTAGTAATGGAAACCAATTAAAAAGCTGATTAAATGCAGGCAACACTGAGCATGACCAGAACACATGGCCCATATTGTGCAAGCACACTGATGGGACCCTTTTAATTATCATTACTTCTAACAAAACTACTAAAAGAAAACAATATTAACACAAAACTTAACAACTTCCACCTACAACAATACTTTGTTCTTATTACACCCCCTTTTCACCATTAAGACACTAACCGCTCCTGAAACTCCCCAACCAAGGAAGGGTAGTATCTTTCATTCAGTCCCTTTGTGTTTTTGAAAGAAACGATGCCATGCTTCCTCCATCTCTTCTCTGCTTTCTCCTTCCCCACCCTGTCCACATCTTGACCCACATAGTAATTCAGTTCATATATTGCCAACTCCAAACATTCCCTCTTCTGGTGAAAGCCGGCCCATGGACAACAGTAGGTTTCTCACCTCCCATATAGCTCCTATCGCACAAAGTAGTATGGTCCTCAGTCTCTGTCTCCAGCCCTTTAGGCATTAACGCACCATTTTATATGTTAAGTCACAGTTGATATCTATTGCCTTAAAAAAAAAAAAAAATCAAAACACCCCCTCCCATATTTCTTGCACAAAAGGGCAGTCCCAAAATAAATGCAGTACAAATTTTTCAACTCCACATCCCTCTCTCAGGCACGCTCTGATATTACCAAACCCCACTAACGCTAAATGCCCGTCACAGGAGGAATGTTCCATATCATCATTCATATGGTATCTGTATGTTCTCATTTTAATCTATTATCTATCACTCCTTTCCACACATTTGCCATTTGTCTTTACATCAGACCCCCACCTATTGCTATATTATCTTTCTTTTTTATCATATAAATAACCTTATGGTCTTTCAAGCAGTCTAATCTCCACTTCCTCACATTTATCTACCCTGGAGCAGCTCTCCATCTTCACAGGGGGCCAGTGCCTGCCACACCAGCGGCTTTTTCCAATCACCCCCATACATGCCCCATCTTCTTAATGTTCTCCCTGCCAGATAACAGCAGAAGCTTGCAGAAAGCATTCCCCACCCCATCTTTTGTCTCTTTACATAACATATTTATAAGTGAGTATAAACCAAGCTTTCTAAATCTGGCATTCCCCAGTTTCCCAATTCCCTGTCTTTGTATAGCTCCATTCTGGCTACCCTCTCTTTTGCTTCCCCTGCAAAAATACCAATCTGCCTTTGTACCCTCCTTATTTACTGCCATGACACTGGATATACCACTCCCATATAAAAGATGATCAGGAAGAGTACTGTTCACCATAGCCACTTGACCCTTGGAAGATGACATTCTAGCACTTCACGATCTGCCTCACTCTTACCTCCAACCTCTCCCACACCTCTGTTCCTTTCCCTTCAGCGTCCACTGGGATTCCCAAGATCCTGATTACCTTCTCTACAACCCGCAGCCTGAACCTCTGTAAATTCTCCCAATTCCCCACACCCATCAACATGCGTTTCATCTTGTTTAATTCTTCCCATTACATTTCACTGTAGTCCTCAGTATGCTTCGATACCCTCTCAATTGGTATGTTGTCCTGAGCCGCTATATTCACATCATCCATATATAAAGTACATTTAACTTCTCTTCCTCCTGGTATCTTTACCTGCTTATCAACTTATCACAAAATCTCTGTGCCAATGATTCCACTGAACACAAAAAGATAAGGGGGGATGTGGGCATCCCTGTCTTATACCTGTTTGTGTGGGGAATGCTTTGTTCAAGTAACCATTTACCAGTACTCGACTTCCTGCTTTACTGCACGCAGACAAGGTTCCTTGGGTGAATTTGATATCTTTTATTAGACCAACCCAAATGGCTGGAGAATAGTTATTAAGCAAGCTTTCGGGTTCAAAAACCCTTCGTCAGGCCCATCCAATCATCTTTGCTGGAAACCACATCCTCTGCAATACTTCACACACGCAATAATATTCAATCTTATCATAAGTATTCAATCCTATCATAGATTCATTATTACTATATTTCTTTTCCTCTCTTACACATCCAATAAAACATCTCTCATTAACCTTAGGGTCTGGGATATCCTCCTCTCAGGAATGGCACACATTTATTCTTCTTGTATTGCATCTGCTAAATAGCCATGCATTCTTTTGGCCAATGCTTTTGCTATCTCCGCACACTCCATTATTTCCCTGTATGTCTCTATTACATTGGTCCCCAGCCATCACCAGCATTTTTCACAGAATTCCACCATTTCCTGCCTTGCAAGCTTTTAAGCAGTCCTTTACTTCTCTCATACTTAACTTCTCTTCCAATCTTTGTTTCTTTCCATCCTCTATTCCTCCTTTTATCCCCTCAAGGAAGACCTTTATTTTTCTTCCATCTACTCTTTTTCTGTACAGCTCTTTATAAAACTCTGCTGCTGCATCCAACACCTTTGCTCTTAGTGCTGGCACGCCCCAGCCCCTCACCCCAAGTCCCGCACCCCCGCCCCGGCTGGGCAGCTTCTCCCAGCCCCAGCCCCCATCCCTCCTGCCCCAACTCCAACAGACTTACCAGCTGGAGGTGGCTGTGTAAGCTGCCTGTTTAGTCCATGGCTGAATCTCCAAAGTGGACGAATCTTTTCCAAAGCTTTTCTGAATTGATTCAGATGCTTCAAATTGATTCGGAGTTTTTAATTGGTCTCCTGATTCGATTTGAAGATTTGGTCTCCAAAATCGGGCCGAATCTCCTCTGAATTGAATCAGCTAACGAAGCTTCGCACAGCCCTAGCAAATGAACTCTCCTATCAGAATTTGCTGCCTACCACCACCTATGCTCACCTCTAATTTCGTAAACAGGTGAACCTTCCTTCTCTTTCAGTCAGCAGGTAGACATTAAAAAAAACTAACACTTCCTTTTCAAACTCCTCCACCATCTGCTGCAAGTGACTGTGGAAGGGAGACTGCATTTGTTATACTTCCACTTCCTCACTCCTGAGCAAAATCACAGCTCGAGCTGCTTTGTTTACATCCAACTCCACCCACCACAATGGTCCCCATCCCTTTACAAAACACAATCTTATCTCACCTCTTCCTCAATAACATACTTCTGACATTTATAGATGAAATACACAAAGTCATGCTTGTCCATTTAAATTACACATCTCAACCACTTCACATGTCTTTTATGCTGCTGCTTGATGCAGTCAGCTCTAATCGTCCCCATTTTTGCATCCCTGTATTCTTTGCTAGTTGTTTTACTGATTATACTTTCAAGCAAGGCTCCCTTCCCCCCCCCCCATCTTTGCACTTCCCCACCTTTTCCTACATTAGTTCTGATGAACTTTTCATCATCCCATCTCCATCACCCTCTCTCTTTGTCTGCCTTCTTCTTTCTAACGCTCTTGCTGTGCAATTTCTTTCTTTTCCCAATTCGGCTCTCCTTTTTTTTCTCCTGTTCTCCCCTCATTCCTCCTCCTTCCTGTATTGTTTTCTCCTCTTTCTCTTCTCTCTCCTGTCTCCAAGTCACTTGTTCTACTTACTTATCCTTTCTCTGTCACCAGCTTTGCAGCTTCGACTACTGAAATTTAACTCTCTTCCTCCCTGGCTCTTCCTTCTTGTGTCAGCTCTTCCACTGTCATACACTCTGACTCAACATGATCTTCCCCATTTTCCTCTTCCCGTCTCTGCTGCTCCTCTGTATCTCTAGCATTATCTGAGAAGGATCATAGGCATTGCCACTTAAGTGTCCCTCTTGCCCACAAACAATATACTTCAGTACTTCTTGACACTTCATCACAAGGTGCCCTTTCCCTTCACATCTGCAGCATATTGTATACCAGCAATATGCAACTAGGTGTCCTTCCTGCCCACACTTGCTACAGAGATTTGGTTGTCTGAAATCCACTGTAAACCCTTAGTGTGGCCCTACTTGGATTACTGACCATAAGTGCATTATCCCAGCATGACTCCTCTCATCACCACTTGAGCTCTCTACAATCCTGACCATATACCATATTTATTGTGCATCTTCTCAACATACGAAACTTTTTGTACATAATTCTCCAAGCATTTTTCTATCTCCCCCATGTCAAGCATGTCCATTTGAATAATGATTGTCCTTTCTCTTCTCTTTTTTCCCCCACAATAAAAGTTACCCCCTTCAGGTCTTCTCTTTCACGTACTACCACATACATCTTCCAAAAATCCTCATAACCTTCTCAGCTCCAGTATGAAAATTTCCCAAGACTCCTGGTTAGGAAAGACAACAAGGCTGTTCAAATGTTCCATTTTAACATCCAAAGCTTCAAAACCTGAAACAATATTTTTTCTATAAATTCGTATCTATTCATTGTCTGACTTCTCTATCCTCCTTCCCCTGTTACTACTATTCTTATTCTCAAACACAGATTACCTACCACTCTGTCTCTCACTTCCTGCCACTTCTTTCTCTGTGGGTCTGGCTTGTTCCTCCCACTAGTTATCTTTCCTTCAATCACTGTTTCATTCCTCATTTCTCCCTCCTGAGTTCCTCTCCTCCAATTCTTCCTGCCAAAGAGACAGTCTTTCTTTCACTGCTTTCTTCAATGAAGTCTCCTCCAAAACTGCTGATCCCACCACACCTCTTTCCTACCTTCTTTTGTCCCCTCTTCCCCGCCTTCATCCATCCTCCAAAACATGGACAAGATCGATGAGATAAGCATATGTGGGAGGCCAAAATAAAAAGCTAAAGAGAAAAAAAGGAGAAGTACCGCTTTCTATTTGCTTATTCCATCCCAGATGAGAGTGTTTGGTAGGCATCATGACAAACCTAGGTTTTAAAGTAGCATTTTTTAAGTTAATGCGGGAACCCTATGAATTCTGATGGGAAATATTCCTATGTTAAGAGAATGGAGAAATGCATACTGAGTAGTGCTACATCAGTGGGGTCACCATGGTTTGAAATGCTGTTGGCTCTGTGGGCCAACCCAATGAACTAATCACAAGCCTTTTTTGTTTCAGACCAATATTATGCAAAGTTCACAGGCTAAGTACTATTTTGTCCTGCAGTATCACAAAGTACATCTGAATGGTCATCTCAGGATTGCTTCATTCAATCAATGGCAAAATAAACAATAATTCATTCAGCCACTCACTAAACTAAACCTTGGTTGAAAGGGTGAGATTTGCACACATGAAGCCTGGAACATTTCTGTTCTGGGACAAACTCAGGCACAACTTGTCCCAGGCCAAATACAATGTCTGCTCCTACACTGTTTCCTACCTGGCAAACAATACCGAGAGAATACTTATCAGAATTAAACCTCTTTATAGGCATATATTCTCTTTTGATCAATGTCAGCTTTAATAAATACATGTGCCCAAATCTTCTTTTCTGTTAACATGGCATCTTTACTGTATGCAAGGATGAGCCTCTTAATGTATTGTAGCAGACTTGTATTAAAATTTTTAACCATCCTACCTCATAAATATTACTTCCTAAAATGAATAAGATTACAAAACAAATCCCAAACAAACTGTGACACTGAACGTTTACTGAGAACCATATTAAAGAATTATTTGAAAATATGATGGAGGTTAAGAAGCAGCAAAGGAAATAGCAAAAAACAATCATTGAAAGTGATCTCGTATGCAAACCCCCCCCCCAAAACCCACTCTCTTACTAGATTTACCCAAAAGTGCTCGAACCAAAGAACTCAGAAAAATAAAGAGAAAAGGTAAGCTTGTTCACAGCAGCATTCTTGCTGACCAGATAATATTCATTACTGAGCAATATTCAGCATGACTAGATAATAACTTGCAATCAGTCATAAGAGCAGGAATAGGTAGGTAGGTAAATAAGTGGAAAAAAACAAGAAAGAATTACCTTAGATTCATATTGCACCTCCACGACATATAGTAAGTAGCTATATACTTACTATAGTAAGTAGCATAAGACAGAACATGTAGTTTTGAAATGATACAGCTGCAATTTTAGACATCTGATCTACCTCTGAACATTTGTGTTGAATTGAGTCAGCTTGGATAACGAATTATAGTGATGGTGATGAGCAGAAATAGTTTCCAGAAATACAGTTTCATGCAGAGTCTATACGTGTTCTGCGGTCCTTAACAGACATATTCTCACTCCTTCCCCTACACCTCTTCTACTTCGGTAGTGTTGACAGCAGCAGCAGCACCACCAGGGGGTAGTAGGGGCTAACTATATGTGAAGCATCTAGCATAGCATAGGGATGGGAGAAAGTGCATGAGAAGGCCTGAATCCGATTCTGAAATCTATATCATAAAAACAAACAAGCTGATTTTTTCTCTACATAGTGTCAACAGAAACAGAGTTTTGCCAATATTAAACATACTATTTCATTTATATAACCTTATATAAAGAGTTTCTCATTAAATGTTATATTTTAGTATTTGATGAAGTACAAGCCAATAGAATGCTAGATTCTAGCCAATAGAATGATGAAGTGAGGAGACTTAAATTTAGTAAACATTTGGAGACAAGCTTGTTTTTATTATGTAGCCAGATTGCTAGATGCTAAAACACCCAACTGCATAAATTCATGACATAGTCTATTATTCTCCAAGCAGACGGTGTTTGGTCTAGACTCGGGAGGGGGAGGGGGTCTTTTCAAGAAAACAGCTACTAATAGCAGCAATATATTTTCAGCTTCCACATTGAAGAATTCACAGCTTCCACATTGTGTGTCAACATCACAAAGAAGATTATTCATTATAAAGATATTAAAATGCTCTAAACCCTCACTTATTTCCAGGTCTTTGACATGCTGTTTTGTAGGGCTGTGCGAGGCTTCGGACAGAGCTTTGGATCTGGAGAAACTTTGGACGCTTTGAGGTCCAAAGCATCATATCCGGGTCGAGGCACTGGTCTCGTTCGGCTTCCCGAAG
>NW_005842088.1:570852-575325 GCF_000455745.1 Alligator sinensis | reverse complement strand
AACGATCTTTGGAGCTGCCTCGGAGATCCAGCATTAGGGTATAATGGGGAAACGATAAAATATCTATAACTTTGTTTTTTGTCTGATTTGGATGAAATTTTCAGGGATGGTAGACTCTTCAGAGAGGATGACGCCTGCCAAGTTTTAAGAAGATTGGTGCAGGGGTTTGTGGGGAACAGCACCCCAAATTCTTGAAAGCAAAACTCATGTCTCTTCTGGGCGTTACAACATAACAGGGTGAAAACTGCAGGGGTGGTAGCTCTTACTGAGGCCACAAAGCCTGCCAAGTTTCAAGAAGATCAGTGCAAGGGTTTGGGGGGAACTGCCCCCCAAGCTGCGGACAAGCAAAACTCATGCCATGGGTGCTTGTGGGACTGACTGCCTGACTTGGGGCGGGGAGGGGAGAAACTGCAGCAGGCCTGGCTGCTAAGCTACTGTGTTACTAGTTACCAATCAATCAGTCATGATTCACTCAGGAACCAGGGACTCAGGGACCAGCTCAATACACAGGACCTAGCTACTACATAATGACATAACAAGCATCAATTAGCACCTACAAAACCAGGCTAAGGAGAGGAAAGAATCAATACAATCAACTGCTGCAAGACAGACACGGTCTTGGCAGGAGTTTTGCCTCTCAGCAGCTAGGGGTGCAGGGCCCCAGAGCCCCACTGCACCGATCTCCTTGACAGCTGGCAGGCATCACAGCAGGGGCCACCATCGCTGCAGCTGTCACCCCACTGTGCCTTAACACAGACAGTGTCACACATGGCATGAGTTTTGCTTGTCCACATCTTGAGGTGCAGTTCCCCCCAAACCCGGTCCGGAGCTCTGGATCGGACTGTGGCTATCCAAAGCAGCTGGATCAGATTGCTGCCGATTCGCACAGGCCTATTGTTGTGTAGGTCAAATTAAATTTAGAATGCTATTTAGTATCACTGTCATCTCTTTGTAAATTGATGGGTCCTTTTTCATATTGCTGGCCCTGGTTCTTGGACTTGTGCTGCCACATTGGTATTACAGAAGCACAAAGCATTTACTACCCCTATTGGTCCACCAAGTGGAGAATTCTGTGGTAAGAACAAAGCCCCTAAATACTGGCAATCCCTTGCTGCTTGAACTGCCTTTGAGAGCTGTTGGCAATGCATAAACGTAAGCGATCAGTCTTCTTTCCTCAGTTCTAAGGAGTCCAGCAGAGGTGGACAAGTCTCAGAATTGGTAGATTAAAAGGACGGGGAGGGGCTCATAACTGTTTTTGTACACACTTCTTCCTTAGGTGTGCTTGCAGATGTTCTTGAGTGCAGGTCACATGCTGGCCATGTCTCATGTGCTCTGTCCTTGAATTTCAACAATGGGTGCCTGTACACAGGCACAGGGTCTGCTCCAACATGCTGTAATTACAGCATGTTTTAACAGACTCGATTAATTGACTGAGCTTTAGTTCAAGCACCCCTATGACCATTCTTAAGCACAGGGATGTAGATACATGAGATGCTGTAGCACTTTAATTACAGGAGCTCTCAGAGCTGCTCTAATTAAAGCGCCCCCACCCCTAGAGCATGTGTAGAAGTGCCAAATGGGTCTAAGATGGTAAGCTAATAGTAAGCAACTGTATTTCCTTACAAAACTAGCTTTATTTGAAGCCCTTATGTTCTTCCTACGTTTACCTACTTGCTGACTCAGCAACTTGTCTCACACTTTACTTCAAATCATAAAATGCATTTAATGAAGCATACTGGTTCCACTTCACTTCCCTTTTCACAATGAAATTAATGGTATTTTGGTCCAGCTCTCTACAGAAGTTCCCTGCACTGGCAAAAATGATCAACCTTACCTGATTAAATCATTTCCTTCTGCAAGATGACATGAAAGGAACAACTTTGAACTGCAGTGCTCACTTGGGGTTTAAAATAGTAAACAACTTATATAGAAGAATTCATCATAATATGGTGGCTTTTTTTTGAGTATTTCTAATTTATCTCATTTCACTGATTCAGCTCCCATGATATCACATCTCCTTTATCTTCTTCAGCATAAATTATGATCAATTCCACCAAGGCTGGTGGCATACATTCAACTTAACACTTACTAAGTTCAGGTAAAAGGAAACCAAACATGTTCAAGCATGTTAATGCTTAAGGGTTAATGCCCTCTTGCCATTGCAAACTTGTTTCCTTTCAGGGGAGAGTTATCTCCTAATTGGTCCTCAAGGAATCCATTTCTAAGCACTTGGAGGACAAGGTGACTAGGAACAGTTAGCAAGGATTCACCAAGGGCAAGTCACGCCTCAACAACTTGATTGCCTTCTATGATGAGATGACTTGCTCAGTGGATTCAGAGAGACCAGTGGATGTGATATACCTTGACTTAACTATTCTCCAACCATTTGGGTTGGTCTAATAAAAGATATCAAATTCACCCAAGGAACCTTGTCTGCCTTGACTTAAGTGAGGCTTTTGATACAGTCCCCCACAATATTCTTGAAAGCAAGCTAAGGAAGTACAGGTTGGATGAATGGGACTGTAAGGTAGATAAAAAACTGGCTGGATTGTCAAGCTCAAAAGGTAGTAATTGATGGCTTGATGTCTAATTAGCAGCCAGTATCAAGTGGAGTACCCCAGGGGTCCATCCTGGGGCTGGTTTTTTTTCTTCAATATCTTCATTAATGACCTGGAAGATGGCATAGCCTACACCCTCAGCAAGTTTGCAGATGACACCAAAATGGGATGAGTACTGGATATGCTGAAGGGAAGGGCTACAGTTCATAAGAGCCCTAGAGAAATTAGAGGACTGGACCAAAAGAAATCTCATGAGGTCCAATAAGGACAAGTGCAAAATCCTGCACTTAAGGTGGAACAATCCCATGCGCTGGTAGAGGCTGAGGTCCAACTTGATAAACAGCAGCTCTACAGAAAAGGACCTGGGTGTTACAGTGGACAATAAGCTGAATATGAGCCAGTGTGCCCTTGTTGCTAGTGGCAATGCATAGGGGGTACACAGGGGTGCACTTGCATGCCCTGAGAGCACTGCTGCACCCCCTAAGCCAGCGTCCCCAGGCATGGGGGGCAGGTGAGTGGTGGTGCTCCCCCAGGAGTGCTGGCCAGGGTGTGGGGGTGCCAGGAGAAGCAGCCCCCCCCCCCGGCTGATCATGCTTACCTGGAAGTGCCAGCAGCGTTCCCCACTGCCACTTGTGGGCCAACAGGATTGGCCATTTGGGAGGGGGGGGGGGGGGGGGGAGACGACTCCCCCAGTCACTGCCTGCCTGCTGGGGGAACAAGTGTCCCCCCTGACTCAGGAGGCACCAGTCGCCCATGCTTGTTGCCAAGAAGGCTAACAACATACTGGGATGGATTAGTAGGAGCGCTGCCAGCAGATTGAGGGAAGTGCAGGATGTGGACAAACTGGAGACAGTCCGGAGAAGAGGACAAAAATGGTAAGGGGGCTTGGGCACATGACTTATGAAGAGAGGCTGAGGGAACTGGGCCTATTTAGTCTGGAGAGGAGAAGATGGTGAGGGGGGAGGGAACTGATAGCAGCCTTCAACTTCCTAAAGGGTGATTCCAAGGAGGATGGAGCTAGACTGTTCTCAGTGGTGGCAGATGAACAAGGAGCAATGGGTTCAAGTTGCAGCAAGGGAAGTTTAAGTTGGATATTAAGGAATGCTCTCTCACGAGGAGGGTAGTAAAGCACTGGAACAGGTTACTTACAGAGGTTGTGCAATCTCCGTCCTTGGAAGTTTTTAAGACCCGGCTAGACATAGCCTTGTCTGGGATAATCTATTTGGGGACGGTCCTGCTTTGAGGAGGGGGTTGGACTAGATGACCTCCTGAGGTCCCTTCAAATCCAATTTTTCTATGATTCTACAATTGTAACTGGTACTGACTTTAGTAAGTCACTACAGTCCAATCATTTGCAACTGTTGCAAATGAGAGTGTGACATCACCCTAACAGAATAACTTCAATAGTCAGAACATTTTAATGATTTGTAACTGTTTCAAGTAAATGTGTGACAAGACCCAGAGAGAAAGATGCTCCCACATCAATAGAAGTGACAGGAGAATCAGGTTTCCTTTCTACAGTTTGAATGGCCTCTCTTCAAGTACATTTTCAAAGGTAGCATAGCATGATTTGGGTGTTTTGAGCCTTGCACTTTGTAAAGAACACTTGCATAAAGATACCCCAAAGTTATATGATACTATTTAGCTCCTCAGACTATTATTTTCCATTAGCATTTCATAACCTTTATATAAATAAGTTAAAATGTATTCTTTCCTTTGTATATAGAGAAATGAGTGTCATTCATAGTCATTCCTCCTGTGAAGTAGGGGGCTAGAACAATTTGCAATACTGCTTTCTACCAACCCTCACTGTATGCATACACACTCTCTCTCTCCATTTCAAAGCTTCTAAGAAGAGAGAAAGATTTTCCCCTTATAGGTAGCTATATCTTTTATATATCTGATTCTCTCAAAC
>NW_005842088.1:567355-570842 GCF_000455745.1 Alligator sinensis | reverse complement strand
GAGCCTGTTTTTTCCTTCTCCTTTAAACCACTGTCACTGTAGTCTTCTCCTGGTTCTCTCCTACCTTAGGTAAGGTTTATTTTTAAGTTGTTCATCTCTCTTCTAATCTCAATCTTTTTTCTACAGACAGTCCTCAGACTTACAACACAATTGGTTCATGAAAACTGAGCAATAAGTCAAAACAACGTAACTCGGAACCAGTTTTCCCATAAAAACAATGTTATAAATGGGGAATTGGTTCCTTTATGATGCTCAATACAGCTGCATCCAGCTGGGAAATCTGTGGTGGAAGGGGAGAGGGGAGGGAAGGGGCGTGGGGGTGGTGCAGATCAATGCCCTTGCAGTGAAGGAGGGAGTGAGGCTGGGGCTAGGACAGGGGCTGGGGCAAGCGCTGCCCATCCTAGACGGGGGGTGCCAGCTTGTCAAGGGGGGGTGAGGAGGGAGTGGGGCAGCTCCCACTGCTGTGCACCACTGGTCCAGGAGCTGCTAGTCTAGTGGCTCATCTGGCTGCTACCACTGCTGCTTCCACTGCTCATCTGGGAGGGCATGGGTGGGGGGGGCAGGCATGTACCTTGTTCTGCATGGGGTGGGGCAGGTGGGGGCAGGGCTGCACCGGCTATGCTCCAGGCAGGTGGTGGGGTCTATAGGGGGACTACAGTGAATTTTTAGCTGGCTGCAGCACCCCGAGATGAACTGTGGCTCTGCCCCGCACTCGCAGCGCTTGCCCCAGCCCCTGTCCCTGTCCCAGCCTCATTCCCTCCCTCACCACGGGGGCACTGATCTGCATCCCCCACACCCCTCCCCTTCCACTACAACAGATTTACCAGCTGGATGCAGCTGTATCAAGAATTGTAGAGCCGAAACCCACATTGGAACATTGAAACAGGGTGTCAATTTATAAACATCGTAAGTGCCATTCACCATAACTTGAAAAGTTCTAAGTCAAGAATTGCCTGTACAGGCATGTCGCATCATACACGCATTTAACTTGCGCAAATTCAACTATACGCGGGTGGGGAGGGGGGGCGGGGCTTGAGTCTGCACACGGCGCTGCCACTTACTTGGAGGCCCAGCTACCACCACGCTGCCAGCGGTGACTGCCTCTGCCTCCAAAACCTCCTGCTGCCGTCATGGAGCCATGCCTGGAGCTGTGTGGCCAGCCGCTAGGCAGCACGCAGGAATCCCCACCACCACCCCGCGCTGCGCCGCTGCCACCGGCCACACAGCTCTAAGCACGGCTCCGCAGCAGCGGCGGGAGGTTTTGGAGGCAGAGCCAGTCACCACTGGCACGGTAATATGCGATTTCACTATACGCGATTTTCGCCTTATGTACGTAACCCCCATGTAATGCCTGTGCATTTTCCTGTTCCAACTTGCCTCTTGCTTTTCCTGTTCCAACTTTCCCTTCTTCCTTTCCCTAACTTGTATAAATAGTCATGAAATTCAATGTTTTGTTTTTTTTCTGGAGTGGTATAATTTATAACAAATCTATAAACTGCTGGGACTCTCAGCATGTGCAGGTACAGGGATATAGGTTGTAGCCCTGATAGTCCAAGGACACAGGCAGACAAGGTTATTTGGGTAAATCCGATATCTTTTATTAAACCAACTCAAATAGTTGGAAAAATTATTCTTTGCAAGCTTTTGGGTATAAATACTCTTTGTCAGGCTGAGGAAGCATCTGCAGTTGGCGTGTGCCCTCCCTGGATGGAATGAATAGTAAAGAAGCCAGAGGCTGGTATGCAGGCAAGAAAGCCAGTCAGTGAAGATGTAAATTGAGGAATCAGTGGGAGAGAGAGAGAGGTTGGGGGCAGTAGGGCAATGAATATAGCTGGTAAATAGTGGAGAGGTACCTAGGGAGTTAAATGTTAGGCAGGTTGTAATGTGTTATAAATCCAGTGTCTATATTTAGTCTATGATTTTTTGTATCAAGGAGGTTGATGAAGTGAAGTTCATAGGCTTGTCAGTGAAAGGTGTTTTGTAAATTCCCTTCGAGGATTAAAACTGAGAGATTGAAAAACAGGAAAACCACTCTCTTCACACTTGGGGCAGGAGGGGGCAAGCGAGTGGTAGCAGCACTGGAAGGGGTGCTATGGTGAATTTTGGGGTAGCTGATGCCCACCCCATAACTGCTCCTCTGTTACCCATAGCCACCACTGCCCACCCTGCCCTGACCCCACCCACCCAAGTACAGCCCTGACCCAGCCCAGGATATACTATATCCACAAACAACACAATGGGTAGCAACACAATGGGTGAAACCTGTTTTACCAGCTTCTCCTTTCCTACATGTGATAAACCTCTTGTGCTTCAAAACCCTAAAATCTTCTTAACCTGTGACCATATTTCTTCCCATGGTTTTGTGCCTTTCCCTTCTATATCAAGAAGATTTTTATCTGATTATTAGCCACACTCATGCCAAACATCCCTAGATCTCCCCAATTTCCAATCCCCAACACCTTGCTCCTAGCCTTGCTTACTTTCGTCCCTGAAGTTCTCTCATAGTCTTCTATACATTTCAGGATTCTCTCTAATGAAACTCTCTCTCACACAATCATGTTAATGTTGTCCATATACAGTGAGTATTTCAGTCCCCCTCCCCCCACCAAATATTAACTCCACTGATTATTTTGTGCCCCCCTTATCCTTTGTGCAGAGGTCCATGGCACATATAAAGATCCTGGGTGACAAGGGGCACCTTTGCCTCACCCCTGCTTGGATCTGAAAGGCCTGACTCAAGTGTCCCTTTACCAGGACCTGACTCAGTGCTGTGCCATACAACAATTCCACCCAGCCTACCAACTTTTCCAGGAATCCTATTTTCAACAGCATCTCAATACAAACTCATACCCTGTCATATGCTCTCTCAAGACAGAAATGTGCTAGCACCATATTCCATTTTCTATCCGTCACATACACCAGCATGTATCTCAACATCCAGCATACTTGTGCAAGTCTTTTCCTTTCCACTGCAAACATTTGGTCCTGTTGTATGACCCGATCCAGAACACATTTCATTCATATAGCTATAACTTTTACCAGGATTTTTATGATCTGTATTCAATAATGTGATCATCCTACAGTTCTTGAGGCATTCTCAAATCTCCCTTCTTATACGGTAGCATCACTGCTCCATCTGCAAAACCCTCCCCAATCTATCTTTCTTCTGTTATCTCTCTGAAGACTTCCACCAAATCCTTTCCCACCCATGGCCAGAATTTCAAGTAAAATTTGGCTGGAAGTCCATCCTTTCCTGGCAACTTGTTTCCTTTAAAAGTTCTCAAACATTTTTCTACCTCTGTTATCCTTGTTTCCCCCCATAACTCTTCCTTCCTTTCATTCTCCACCTTCTTGATGTCCACCAAAAACCACCTCTTCCGCTCGCTATCAATTTTCCGTTTTCTGTACAAATCCTCATAGAAGTTTGCCAGTGTTCAGTACCTTCTCCTGGCCTTCCACACAGTCTCCATTCTCCTTTTTCACTCTT
>NW_005842088.1:547216-567324 GCF_000455745.1 Alligator sinensis | reverse complement strand
CCTCTCCCTTTGTTTTCCTTACTCTTGTGGCAAAATATGAGTTCCATTCTCCTTCTTCCACCACCCAAGGTGCTTTTGCTAGGAATATCTTTTCAGTGGCTTTTTCTTTAAACCGTTCCTCCACCTTCAACTTTGTAGTCTTCCAGTTTATCCTTCACCTCTTTCCCCCTTTCTGCTTCTACAATCATGTGCCACACCTTCTCCTACCTCTTTTAGCTCCCTCATCTTGTCCATCACCCTTTTGTTCCCAACGCTTATGAAAAATGTGCTTGTTCTTCTCTTAAATATATACCACACTCCTACCTGCTTTTATAACACTTCTTTAAAAGGTTTTCCTTTCCACATACTCTTCTGTCAACTCCTTACACACTTTTTCATCATGAAGCAGCCTAATGTTTGATTTCCAGAGGCCTTTCCCTTTCCTGTTCCAGCTCCCCATTCCCATCTCCACCCATAGCACTCAATGGTCGCTAAAACCCACATCTTGCATCTCTTCCTTGTGTACCACCATTCCTTCTAAGACTGGCCCAGCACTTCGGGCAAGACCCTGTGATGTGCTGAGTCCAGATTCATGGAAGCAGAAAGACCTCACCTCACCTACATGGAGGGCCTGAACATCCTGTGCCAGAATAATTGTTCAGCAGAAAGAGCCCAAATAAACTTGTAAACATGGTTCTCTCAATATTCGGATATTGAAATGCACACTTTGTTGATTATTTATCTAAATCATATCACATTGTTTTTGTTTCTTGATGTGATAGTTTGCATAACTAATGTACATGGAAGGAAATTCCTTTTAAATGAAAATATAATTTGAAGTTTACTTTTGGCAAATATTTAACCTTAAAATGTATGCCTCATCATGTTTATCTGCTCAAAATTCAGTAATACATATTAGTGTGTACATATAATTAAGAGATCTTTGACCTACATATAATCTGCATAGGACTATACTTCAGTGTAAAATACAAAACTGAATTAAAGTCAGAAAGATATGCTCAAGGTCTGAACTAATTAAGTGAACCACCAGCACTTGGAAGATGCCATGACATGCTCTGCTCTGTGGACTGCATGTGTTGGACACAAGTCCATCTCTGACCACCTCTTCCAGTAACAGTTTATGAATTACATCAGGGATCTAGCACTAATTTTATGAATTCCCTCAGCTCTCTGGCAGAGTTCAAAGTCCATTACAAATACTGAGTACCTAAATACATATTTTTTCAGGGAATCCATTGAAATTATTTTTATTCAGGGCATCCATTAAAACATAGTTGGTGTTGATGAACCAGGAAGAAAAAAACAAACAAACAAACAGGGATGAGTTACTTCAACATGACAGGCTGAGCTAAACTGGCTAACAGCTACATTGGTTGTTGCATAGGACACTTCCAGGTTTACTTACACCTGTAGCATAAAAGGAATTTCTAAATTATAGAAAAGTATTGTTACCAAAACTGAATCACAACAGTGAAAAGGACATTGAAAACAAGAGAAAAGCACTGAAAATTATTTGATGCTCTTTAGATTTGTCTTCACAAAGAGCTTTCTAAATAAAGTGAGAAGTGTGAATTTTAAAAGAATTAAACCATATTAAGCTTGTGTGTAAACATTCTGAATCAGAATTAAGGTAGTCTTAATTCAGGGCCTTGTTGCACATTATACTTTGAGATGCTCAAATGCTGACCCACCTTAGCGCTAGCTTGAGTTTGGAGCAGCCACATCTTAAGGCTAAAAACCTTCTGACTGTCCCCAACCTATACCGCTGTGACTTGTCACTAGAGGGCTGGCAAGCAGGGGTCTGACTAGGAGCTATAGCTGTGAGTTACCACTACCAGGCTGGTGAGCCAGGACAGACTTCCATCCCTGCTCTAGGTGGATGGGTGTGACAGATGGGCTGGGAGGGGTGGGAACATGCATCTTAGAGGTAAACAATTAATGGAATGGGAGGGGGTAATGAAATCGGAGGTGGACAGGAAGTGGGGGTGGGGGAAGGGTGGCAAAATGAAGGAAGCATGGGCGACACATAGGGGGTGCATGCGGGTGCACGTGCACCCCCTGAAATTGGCGGAGCACACCCTATGACTGACTCCTGCCGGCAGCGCTTGCAGGCGGCTGCCACTCGCTACCTCCCTCCACTGCCGCCAACATCACTGGCAGCATCTCTGGGCAGTCACCAATCACCACTGGCCGCTGCTGCTGGTAGCATCCATGGCTGGCCGCCAACCACCGGGCAGCACTCACCACCATGGACACCGCTGTGGCCACCTGCGGGAGCTCCCCACTCACCACCACCACACCCACGCTGCCAACACCACCACTGCCTGCAGGTGGTTGCTATGCCCCCCCAGCCTCCAAGGGCACACATTGTTCATGGAAGGAAGTCAGCCACTGAAGAATCAAATAAAAAGGTGTGGGGGAAAAAAAAGAAGTTAATTTACTTTCTCCTGGTTTCTTTTTAAAGAAGGTCCCATGTTTTAATGAACTGGGATTTGGGATTGGGGTGTGGGGTGTGCTAGTCATGCTTCCTGGGGTAGAAGGGGTAAGGATAGGCTTTTGTTGGGGAGCTATTGCCCCAAGGAGGAAGCCCCAGCTTATGGGGACCCGATCCAGGCCCCTACCTTGTTCCCCCACCCCAACTACTCTCTTCGACCTCAAACCTGGACCCATCTGTGCCCAGTGACCTGGCTAGCTGGCATGTGCTCTGCAGGGTGTTTGCATGGAGTTTCACCCCCGCAAGGGTGAGAAGAGCTCCAGGAGCTGCCTAAAATTAATGTATAACAAGGGCCTGGGTTTAAGAGAGTCTGTACAGGGGTTTAACCCAATGTTAACTATCCACTTTAAACAGACGCACATAATTAATTCAGACAATCTTTCTCAAGTGTTCCCATGGAGAGACGTCCTTAGTCTGTGAAGGGAGAAGAGGCTAACCCAGGGACAGGCAATTCTTTGGGCCTGCAGGCCACATAGGGCTTTTTGCTGAGCTTGTCATGGGATGGGTCAGCAACCCTCTCCCAGCTCTCCCCTCTACCCCCCCAACTCACCAAAACTTCCTATATGGGATTGGGTTGCAGGCAGGCAGAGAGCAATGTTCAGAAGTGGGATTGGGGGAGAGAGAAGGAGTTGGGGAGGGGGGGGGGGGGGGGGGGGGGGGGAAGAGGCAAGGATCACAGGGCAGGGTCACAGGGTGGTGACAGCATAGGGTTGGGGCCCAAGGCAGAGTTACGATCCACTGCCCACATGGCCCTGCAGCAGGTACCAGTTCTGTGGGCAGAAGCGTGCAAGCAGCAGATCATGGCCCTAGCCCCGGCCCTGTGCTGTCCCTGTCTCAACATCCCAGAGTCTCCTCAGCCCAGCCCACCTGTCTCTCCTGGACAATGCTCCCCACCAGCCCACGGCCCCATCCCCCCCACCCATCCCCCCATGCAGGTCACTATTCCAGTGGTGGGTGCACAGGCTAGGGTGCCTGGGTAGCAGGGCTGGGTCCACCCACAGCAGCCAGAAGGAACAGCTGCCACTAGGGCTGCCAGGAAATGGAGTCCAGCCACCACACCACCCCAGCCCAGCCCTGCAGTGTATCTGGGGGTGGTGGAATCAGCCTGGGCTGCCCCCTTACATCTGGGCCGGGTGGGACCGAGAGACCCACTGCAGGCTGGACAAAATCCCTTGGTGGGCCGAATCCAGCCCATGGGACATATTGTGCCCACCCTGGGCTTACACTTCTCCCAGGCTGATAACTTATAAGACTTTTAGAAGAGCCTTTCAAATAATTATTTTGTACATTCACAGAAATCAGTAAGCTTGTGTGCAGCATATCTAATACAATTTTGTCAACCAAGGTCTAAATCTGTCAGTGCTATAGTTATCATTTTCTATTATATTGATCCCATGTAGATGCTCTAACTTGTCACTAAGAAGAGCTTGTATTATTTTGCATGCTACTTCTTTTCTGTTCTCTGTTTTAAAACACAAGAAGCTATTATTTTAGACAATGAGGTACTAGACACAATAATTCAGTTGTATATTCAAATTTTAAGTTGTGCATACACAAGACAAAATGAACCTAGTACTCACAGCTTTTCAGCATGAGGGAATTTTGTGCTAGGGTCCCAATTCAGCAAGAATGAATTGCACAGGGCTTTAATTGCCTAATGAATGGCACAGGGCTTTAAGTCAGAACAATTCTAATAAACCAACGTGCAGAAGTACCTTTTAAAGCAATATATGTATAGTTTCTTGTTAGAACACTTTATGAGTTTGGAATTAAGTGACATGGATCACCACTTAGGCCAAGTGCCTTTGGGACCATGGTAATGGTTTTTAAACAAAGAATGCAGTGCAGCAATCTGTGGACCTGTTTTCTCCCAGAATCAAATATCAGTTTGAAAGCATTCCAAATATTCTGTTTATTCTTTATGATTGAGTGTGATGTTCAACCCAGAATGCTGCTTTATGAATTTTATGAATGAATTTGGAATTTTAAGTGCAGAATCCGAAGCAGCTTTAGTGCTTGGAGCCTCCCTCCAAATAAATGCACTCAGATTTCTTCATCATGTGCAAAGAAGGCAGCCATAATTAGATGAAAAGGGAACTCCACAAAATGTGGTTAGACAAAGAAAAAGGCCACAGTGACAGACATGCATGCACTGGAGGTTAGTAAATTAAGTGTTATATACCAAGGAGTCTGAAATACTCTACATATGGGAAAGCTTATAAACCTAACATCTATCTCATTAGAAAAAAGTTTTAACCCAAAATATGCTTGTTGCTATTACCAGGTGTTCCAGAAAGTGAATTCACATTACACTATGGGTTTCAAAACATCACATTTAGGATTAATTAAGCATATACTGAGTTTTAGATTAGGAAGTCAGTGTGCACCAGCAAAAGCTCCACCTGTTGCATAAATTTTAAAATTCTAAGAATGAACAAATGACAGGCCTACATTTTAGCTTAAGGAATATTTACAGCTGCTTGATTTTCACATGACTTCCTAAGGGATGTTTTACATGTGCAACCCCTATCAATTAGTCCTTACTGGACTACAACTGACAAAACAATGAAACAAATACCTGAATAAGTACTAGTGGTGTTCAAAAATGCCACACTAAAAGGATATTCTCCTTTTCTGTAAAACATGTTTCTGTAATGAAACCATAGACTATTATTAAACCATCTAAGTAGTACAACAACCAATTTCTGTGAACCTTCGTAATTTCTGGCCTGGCAGAGCAAAATATCAAGGTCTAAAAAGGAAAAAGCTAACATTTATGACCAGTGAGCTGCCCAAGTAGACTATCATCTGGATTTTTTTTTTTTTTTTTTTTTTTTTTTTTTTTTTTTTTGAGATCACTGCTACGGTTTTTGTGAAAATCTTTGCTGACAAGGCAAGATAGAATATATAACAAGAAAACACCATCACTGGAATTCTACTTTAAATGTATGACTATAGATCATTTATAGCTCTACCAACATGAGACATTTGCTCAGCTCAGCAGCAACAACAGCAGTGGATAAAACAGAATGCCTTGAAAAAAAATGTAATCACATGAGAAGAGGAAAGTAGGAAAATTTGCTCCTGACCTTTGATAACTAGAGGGAGAGAGAATAGACCTCCTTTTTTGGAGAATTGGGCAGGCAGGGAGATACTAAACCAACACCGGGGGTATACTGGCATTCCTCTTTTTCATGAGGAAGCAATGGAGGAGGAGTTGGAAGATGATGATAAAATGGTAGAAATCACATAAGAAAAGATCTATTTTCTCCCCCTACCTAGTGGTACAAAGATCTAAAGCACTAGAACAGAGGTGCTAAACATCTGGCTTGCAGAGCTTTATTGTCTAGCCTGCAGGGTTCCCTGTGGGTCCAAAAATTTGGTGGCGAGGAGAGGTGGCAGCAACTTCCACTCCCCTGCTGCCAAATTTTTGGGCCCATAGGGAGCCTTGACGGCCAGATAATGTGGCCCTCTACGCTGTAGGAGGTACAGAATCTGATCCCAGCATGCTGGACCAGGTGGAGGCAGTGCAAGGCCAGGCAGAGGAGGTTCAGGGTCCAATCCTGGAGACTGGTGAGCAATCTGGCCCATGGACCAGTCCCACACATTCATCTGGCCTGCAGGGTCAAAGGATAGAGCACCACCGCACTAGAGGAATCTGTGGGAAGAGAGGAACGTCTATACCACTGCCCAAAAGTGAATAAAGTATGCAAACCTGTTGGGTTCCCCTAGCTGTATTTGGGCATCTGGAACCTAGAAATATATTAAAATAAGGATGCAAGAAAATACAGCCTGTCTCTACAGGTTTATTTTATGGAGGTCCCTGGTTTTTTGAGCTTGTTTAAAAGAAATGGCATCAGCCATGTCTCTCAACATGTGGTCCAGACCATCTCTAAAAGGGGAGATCTCCCTGAATTGATACCCCAGTATGCCAGACTACCTTAATAATCTTAAGTCACCCACCCACAGTCTTAGCCACTGAAAGATGTGAATCATATCATCATCATCCACATGAAGAGTTTCATTGACTATCAGGGAGGAGGATATGCACAAATTCGTTCTTTAATAGAATATGATCTAGCTCCTTTCTTGGTAGGTGGTTTTGAGCTTCCACGTTTTTTTCAAAACACTTGAGTACAAGGAAGCAAAGACTGAAATACAAAGGGGTGCCCTGAGTGCCAAATCATCCTATTTTCTTCAGGTAATGTTCACTTTTCACCCTCTGGAGTCTGAGGCAGAACCTTGGGCCTCCATCAGGATGGATGATTTTTCCTTCCCCCACAAGACTGAGCGACTCCGAGACCAGTCTTTGGCATGGGCTATCACTTTTCTTTTGCATTCGAGAGAGGCTGTGGAGTCTGTCATGGAATTGTAGCATGAAGAATTTAGGACCTTGAAGCCCTCCAAATTCCTGTAGCTACTATGGTCAAAGTAGTGCCTAAGTAGCCATTGTGCACACACTGGTGCTTTAAATCGTGCAAGCACATCAGATTATGTGCATAAGAGACATGCTTGTGAATATGACTGTAAGCAAATTTTGAAATCCTGATCCTATGTTATAATGAGTAACTTACTCATTTTACTCCCAACATAGCAGGGATGTTTCCTACTTATATGGTTTCTTATAAACACTGGCATTGCTAGAATAAAGAACAGAGAATAGTGCTGTAGCCTGGGTTTTACCTATGGATATCACAGCTGAAGTTAACTAAGTCTGCAGCAGAGGTGTTTTTAAGGGCTCTTGTAGTTTATTTCACTTGGGTTCATTTTTATTAGCAAACGTTTTTCACCCGTGACAGCCACAGAGAAAAATACACACTGGAGTTGTGAATTCCACATCCTCCTTTCTAAATAAAAAAAATTCTATTGATTCCCTTGTTCATATAAAAATCTTATTGCACTTTTTATCACTCTCCTATTCTGAGTTCTTCATTGGTTGAGGCCCATTAGTTTTCTGCTTCCTTTAGCAGAATTCATATCAATTTAGCCACAAGCCAAGCACCCAGTAAAACAGTCTGCATCATTCTTTGGTAATCAAGCCTCTTGTATTGTCCTGTCTTGGCACAGGAACAACAGCAGGATCTTTGCCCTTGAAGTGATAATTAAGTTGCTCATTACTGAACCAAACATTTATTAAATGCCCTTGGTAAAAATCTCAGGCTGGAAATGGCTTTGGTGAGACAAACCGTGAATGAAAGGTGCATTAACTATCTGATGGAAAAGTGAAAGCCAATGGCTATTAGTCTCAGTATGATAGATAGAAATGGAAAAAATTTTGCATTTCAAAACCACAGAAATTCGTATGTTTCCATTTATAACTTTACATAATCTCTCATCTTTAATGCTATGCTTTAATTTATCTAAGCTATTGTGTAACTGGAATCACTTACAGCAAAAGAAGTCAAACAATTATTTAGTGTAGTTTGAGACTGTAATATTCGAAGTGTATTAACACTTAAAGATAAACCACAAAAAAAACCCCAAAAAACCTGTTTACATTAAAGGCTCTGACTGAAGCTCAAACAAAAGACAGTTCAGAAAATAAGGTTGCACCAACTGTACCCTACGTTTCAGGGGATCTCGCTATCGTAGAATACATAAAACTGCCTCCGTCAGCTTATCCATACAATACAAGCACAATGCAGTTCATTTTGTGAGGGGAGAAAGAAAGGGAAAAACAAAAAGACAAAAATCTAATAAACTAACTATTGTATTATGTTTTAGCCTATGCCACCCGCTACACTAAAACAGCATACTGATCCTGGAGTATTTGACACAGGAGACTAATATATCACTTGTTTTGGAGTCATTAAGACTTATGATGTAATTTGTCCTTGAAGACTTCTATAAACATTTGTAAAGATATTTCAGCATGCGTTTTATTGACACAATAAACTAAAATGACTCAAGTGGAGTTTAGTTTTTACAGGAAGTACTGACACCCCTTTCCGCAAAGATTCTAGAGGGCCATATTAAACACATACTTGACTACCCAAGTGTTTTCATTTCGCTGTAGATTATGACTGTTCATTACAAGTCCTACTGGATCATTATGCAAGTTAGTACATATATCAGGATCTTTTATAAGCAGCTTGATTCCAGAATTTGTAATATTTGTGTTGACAGGCTGTATTGCCTCCTAGACTTCTAACCAATTAGATAAATACTGTAAGGATTTAGAATCTTTTTGGAAATAAAAAGGGCTAAGGGACTTAAGTCTGATCCTGAAAACACTAAGTATGCAAACAGTCCCAGGAGAATAGTAAGACAAAGCTGATAACATTTTAGTTTTACATGTCTGCTATCTGTGAGGCCCTTTTTTGGGGGAGGGGGGTAGGGGGAGAGTCCATTGCAAAATATGGCTCCAACATCTAACACATAAGACTGTTCAAAAAGACCACAGTGAAACAATTATGCTTCAAGTGAAGCATGTGCTATAAAGTATTGGCAGGATTGAGGCTTTAAATCACAGATTAACAAGTGAGCAAAGGAGAGCACAGTGTCACTGAAAAAAAAAAAAACAGTGCAATCTAAATTGTGCAGGTGAGCAAAAAATTACTTACTTAAAAAAAATATTTAAAGCCAAAGAAATCTAAAAGATCCTCCACTGTGTAGGAAAGCTGGACATCCATGTTGTTTCTTTTCTCGTCAGCTCCTGTAACACTCCTATCCCCTGCTGACTCCAAGGGAGTCAAGCCAGTTCGCATCCACCTGTATGGTACAGTGACATGCTGCTACGAGACTGCTAAGCTAGTGCCTGAATGGCCATTGTGAATATATTTTTTGCTCAAACCCAAATTCATCCACTGGTATGGCAAATTAATGATCTTCAAAATATATAATTTTTTTTCACATACAGGACTGCAAAAGGCCATTTCAAAGTCACAATAGAAATTTCTGATTCCTTCATTTCATCACCTACATGATATCTAAATGAACTGGTCTCCAATTGGATATAGTAATTTCCTCTTGGACTGAGACCTTATAGTTTACACTTACTTTGATCATAGAGTGCACTTCATAGGATGAGTTGAATTGTCCCGGGGGAAAAATGGTTACAGGAAGTCTGCTGTAAGAGAAATTCCATGGAGCCTAAATCTCCCCTAACTACATGTACTCTGAATTATGAAGGCAGATTCAGCTTTGCTTCCTCTAAAACTCCAAAATTTCTGACAATCCACATTATGCTACGCACATCCTCCTGTCAATTTTGTTACCGGTCCCAGTCACATCTTGGCATCCAAGAATCAAGTGGCATTAAGGCACCAAGTTTCAAATTTCCACATTCTACACAGAATTTTCTTGCATGAATGGCTACTAAATTAAAGTAAAGTAAAATGACATAAAGCAAAAGACCAATGGGTGGAACGTTAGGGAATGGAAGTAAGTTCTCAAGAATATCAAATTTTTCTTTCCTTTCAGAATCCTCTTGGGCTGAGACCTTATAGACCTTTCCTTTCCAGTCAGACAGTGCAAAATGGTAATGCATTGTCCTGGCAAAGATGCGATTACTATCAATTATGGTAATTTATCATCTCCTCCAGTCTACTGACAATGAAATCAATTGCTTTGTATTTCAATGCAGTGCTCCAGTGCTTGTTACTAGGTACAATATTAGAAAAGCAAAAGCCTCCCTGCATGCACACGTGGGGCCACACTGATAACTTCAGGTACAAGAATAAATTTCATCCCATTCACTTCAACAGGACAGTTAACCTGCATGAACTTTAACATGTATTCAAATGCTGTGCAGAGTCAAGGTATAAGTCAGTTAATGATTCCTGTCAGACTGCTTGTGTTCCTATCAGACTGCTTAAAATTCCTGTACAACCATTCGCTGAGGTTGCTGTGCCAAAGCATTCTGCCTGGACATATATTTTTTGGTCTTCATATATAGGGCAGTAATGCCAATTTCCACACAGAGCAGCAAATTTTGGGTACTGCCAGACTGAATACAGAAATAAAATAATTAATACAGGACCAGATTTTAGGTGGCAGTACTACCTAATTAATGCAGGACAGATTAGTGGCAGTATTTGTAAGGTTGTAACAAGCCAAAAATCCCGTGTCTCTATTAAATTCAGATTAGGAATATTACCTACCTGGGGGCAGATCTCAGGAATGGATCCTACTGGGGGGAAAGGGGAGAGGGGAAATCACTGAAGCAAAGTTAAATTTACACCAGCTATTGTTTTGACCCACACATTCAACTTTGTGATAACAAATACTAATCTTACTATTTTTAATCCTCCAATAATAGTTACACATTTGAAAGGAGTGTTGTCAGATGGATTTCCTGGCTAATGAGGTGATGTGTAGTCAGCCTGTACTCAAATAGGCTGGCACCTGATCATTCCAATCAACAAAGAAAGGTAGAGAGAACTGAGATTAAAATTAAGGAGTGGCACATGTATCATTAGAAAAAGTGGTAGCTTATCTGAGCACATAATGAAAGCAGAGCTCAATCTGATATACAAACTTCATTTTAAAAGAGCAAAAATACCCCCAGACTTAGATGTGTTGAGAGGATTTGGGTGGAGGGCCAATTTGTAAATCAAAATTTGCTGCAGATTTTGGATTTCAGTGAATGCAAGGCAGATATTACTTCACAAACTAAATATCTGTTCACTATTTTCCCCTTAAATAAGTTACATGCATGCTTAGTCATACAAATTACTTCCTAAAAAGAAATAATTTGAATAAGTCTAAGGTCCATTTTAATGGGGTATCGGGTGTAGTCATCCCCACTTCGAGAATACCACGCAGTTAATATATACTGTTGAAGAAACAAAACAGAGAAGCTCCTCAAAAACTAAATATATCCAAAAATATTTGTTGTGTAATTTTTAGTATGATGCAAAATGGTGAGTCATAAATTCCACGTTTAGAGACAAGCACTGACATGGACGAAAACTAAAGAAAGTTAAACAATATAAATGCAAGTATTCTGCATGTGTGCTGTAGTAGACATACCCAACATTTAGTGCAGTCCAACTAAAATTGGCTCCCATCCCCCCTGGCAAAAATTCACATAGTTTTTGCCTCTTTTAGTAAGAAGCATTCTTGAAGAAGATTATTCCCCTGATAAAGTTGTTAACTGTTATAAATTAATTACAGAAGTACCCTAAGTAATGTATTTGATTTAATCAACCAGAAGTTAATGATGTCAAATTGATGGCAGGAATTAGTCAAGTCTAGCTGACAGTTATTTACAGATGATATATTCAGAAGAAGATAAGATTGCACAAATCAATACTTGATTTCAGCAAATGAGGGCATTCATTATGGAGTTGTCAAAGTCCTCTACTTCCTTGTTTAAACCCAGAGGATAGTTAATAACAGACCAAAGCAAAACAAGTACAAAAGGTTAAAACTTATAGCAAATCATTTTTACTAAGGGAAATCATAGAAACCTAGAAAATCTAAATTTCAAATGCATACATGAAAGATTCCCTCGCTCTTTCATTTCTTCCACCCAATATAAAAAGGAAAGTAAAATCTTCAACAACATAAATAAAAGAAATAGTTAAAAACTATATTAAAAGGTATATTAAAATAGCATTACAATATCAGTCACAAGGAACATTCCACTCTAATATTTATGCTGAAGTATGGACCTTGGTGGATGTCTCTACCTGGGTACAGATCTCAGGAATGGATCCTACCCACCAAAGATAGAAATAATACCTACCAACTTAAAAAAAATCCCCAATTGCTTATATCCTTAAAAAGGAAAAATAGAGACCTAAGGTCTCAAGTCTATCTGTACCTTAATTTAAAGGACCCCAAATTGTCCCTCCATTTGCAAATCAGCTCTTGGCTAATCAGTTTTCAGTCTGATCTTGACACTTATCACAACTACAATTGTTGGATAGGCCAGGTGACCCTATACTCTCTTGTTAAGGCTTTGTCAAAACCACCTTGGCTCAATAAGTCCTCAGCTTCCAGCAGGCCTCCCTACACCTTAACTTGCCCTTTCTCCTTAGTGTAACAAGCTTGTGGCTCATTAGCAGGGATCCAGGTTTTCCATTTCCCACAGGAAAACAGAGAAAAACACAGAGCAAAATGCGGATTTCTCATTTTAGCAGAGAAACTATGGATTTTGCACTTTTGCAAAGATCTCTCTGGAGGCTGGCAGAGTTCTAACCTGCAAAGAGGCTGTGAGGGAGTGGGAGGAGGGTTCAGGCAGCAGGTCTCCAGGTAGCCTGGAGAGCAGCTCCCACAGGTAAGTGGTAGTAGGGGGAGAATTGAGGGCCTCATAGGGAGGGAGTTGGGTAGGGCTGGGGCCAGTCTGGCAGTGCACAGGGCTTGGGACCCAGGGCCGCAATGCATGGCTGCAGGGCTCCGGTGGGGAGTGGGATGGGGTCGCAGGCAGCTTGTCCAGGGGTCGGGGGGCAGACCCATGCCCCCCAGATCTGTGCATGGGGCGGGGGTGGGGGCAGGCTGCCTGCTGTGGGCTCAGGCTCCCAACTCTGCTGCCCACTATAACCTGGCAGGTGTGACCCAGTGCAACTGGGAACAGCAGAGCCACTCAGAAAAGCTGCTTGCTGCTGTGAGCTCCACATTGCCCTGCTGATGCGTCCTCTGTACGCAGCAGCAGCGGGGGTGGTGGCATGGGGTTGTGCCCCTTACTGGTGTCACTCATGGTGCGCATAGATCTGGGAGGCACAGGTTCCTTCTCCCCTCCACACCCCAGAGAGTGCAGCAGAAGCCAGGAGCCAGCCCCAGCCCCACCTGAGCCAGCATCAGGCAGGCAGGCAGCTGGGAGTGGGGAAAGGCAGGCTCTGCTCATTGGGTGACCTCCTACATGAAGACGAGGAGACTTGAAGGAAGATTAAATAGAAAGGCAACCGGTACACATACTGAAGTAGTGATATAAAATACAGCTGCATGGGTATCTATATGGTAACTGGGGGCTGGTTTTCTTATGCAATCATTAATATCTGATTGGTTTCTGTAATTATTCAATGTATAACAATGTATGTATTCAACGTATAACAAAAGGTATAAAAGATACAACTGTTCTATCACACCTTAGACATGTAACCCCCTACACACTTCCCTTCTGACAGCCAGTCTAAATCAGCCAAATGATGATGATTAAAGGCCCTTCAGCCTTTAAGCTCCATAAGTACATGTGCAATAAACCACGGACAAAGATGAACTGCATGGGGTTGGGGCCTGGCCAACCCAGTTACTTGTAACAGCAATCAAGTAAAAGTTAGGCAGGACTGGTCCTGACAGCCTCTACATTAAAATACCTTTGCCCCATTTGGCCATCCCTTTTCCCCTCCGAAAAGGTTAATTATTTGAAGATAATGCGATCTAGGATACATTTTCATATGCAGTCTGGAGCTACGATAGTAAAGTTACATTAATTTAAATTCTACTGATGCATATAAGCTGTTCAGTGCAGCCTGAATTAAAAGGTGAGTAGTATTTTTAAAGTACCTACGGTCTTTAATTTTTGTTATGTGATGAGACAAGAGTTTGCATATATATTGTTTTACTTAGTCTGGAAACATTTTGCCCTCTTTGCCCTTTACAGTGAAATGTATATACAGTAATTGGGATATTTTTCAGATGACCTCAACATTTGTGCTCATTTCTTTTTATTATGCCTTTGGGCTGGCAATAGCTCAATGAGTAAGGGAAATACTGATGAAAGACAATCAGATTTCATAACTTCACTCTAAAACCTGTGTTCATCAAAATAAATTGTAAGCAAACAGAGCATCTCCCTTTGTTATCTCCCCATAAGCATCACCCACAATCTTTAAGATGTTTTTCCATCCTAAGTGGCATAAGTTGTCTAAAGAAAGATGGACAGAATGCTCAGAAGTATTCAAGCTGACTCATTATGTTAATTAGATCTTCATATGAATTAGTTTTTGTGTTATGTGAGACTTAAAAAAAATAGCTTATGAACACTTCTTTCAGGACATCAAATAAATTACATTTCTGATTACTTTCGATTAGATTTGCACATCCAGCACCACTGGTACACGTTATTTCTATTATAAGGAATGAACAAATTACTGATGGTATAAAACTAAGACTGAAATAAGTTAAATGATTTATTCCAAAGGTCTGATGAAATAACCTTGAAACCTCCTAGGAAAAGTTTTCTAAAGGCCACAAGTTAGGAAGAAAAAGTGATGACAAGCAAAGCCCCTTTGCCAATTTAGAACTAAAACTACATAAGATATTGTGAAGTACCAGGTATGTGGTATGATTTTAAAGCCATTTAGGGACACTAGGAAAACAAAATTCAGGAATGGGAGAGCCTTTTCGTAGCATACAACCTTACACACAGAATTGGAGTGCAATGAATAAAGCAGCTTGAAGTTTAGAAAGGGTCAAAAAAACACAAACCAAAACAAAAAACCCCAAAAAGCCCCCCACATTTAAGTCAAGAGGAAAAGGAGAAAATGAGATGCTTTACGTGTTGAGATAATTTTACATCTTATTTCTAAGCTCCCACTGTTCTAACACTGCTATTTATAATCCAGTTAACCTGCTTAAAAAGAAACTAATTTCTTGTGATCTTGACTTCAAACATGCAAAGGGGGGGGGGGGGGAAGCAAACTCAGATAATTTAAATGTGACACAAAGCCATTAATAAAAAACCCAAACCACCATTCAACTGTCTATTAGACCCTCTCTACACATTACAGGTATTGTGCTATTACCTTAAGACCAGCTACATGTGCAAAATAGCCATCATACAATAAAAAACTCCAACCAGCTATAAAGTTAGACCTCAAAAAATGTATACTAACTGTAAAGCTGGTTGCTATCAAGCTATAATTTGCATGTGTAGCAGGCTGTCCCTTTTGACTGGGAGCTCCATCAGTAGCAGGGGTACACCCTATCCAGAGTGAAACTCCCAAGCCCTGGGGACCATGGCTGCCACGATCGCTAAGTCTCAGAGGTGAACTGAGGGTCTCAGTTCATGCAAGGATCTTGGCCCTGTCTACACCTCACATATGCCAGGGCTAAGAACCCCATCAGTTGTGGGGCCTCTCAGTACTGACTGCACATGGCTCTGACGGCTGGAAGGCCATTCATTTTTACCTCTCTTGCAGGTACTCAGCTCCTCGCTCCCCCAGATGATCATGCCTACAGTGTCTGATCAGCCATAAGAGCACAGGCTGCCCTGATGCTTACCCTAAGCTCATGCTTGCGAGGTCACTATCAGAAATTATCCATAATGGTGGGGTTCTGATTTTCTTATCTCACAGCTGATGAAACATAAAATAAGAATAATGAAAATCTGCAGAGAGCTGCAGAATTATTGGAAGAAAAACCAGAAGGTTGTGTTTACTCTCTAGGCAGACTCCCATGCCAAACCTAAATTTCCAAAGTATGTCGAGCAGTCTCAGTGTAGCAGGATAGAAACTACTTTGTGCTATTTGTGTATTGGTAAATGTACTAAACAAAACGCTGCTCAGTTGAAAATGTGCAAGGTTTATTTGGACATTCAGTAGATACGTAATAATGTTGTTATTTTTAAAACTGCAGTTCCTTTTGAAATACAGATTCTTAAAAAGTTCCTTTGCAAAAGGAGCTCTTGTTTCATGCGTGCGTTTTCTCCATTCCTCAAAAACATTGCCTCATCCCCTTACCAGAAAAGCACCCAACAACTATGCTTCCCTATTGATGTCATAGCTGCCTCCACAGAAAAGTATAATTTCTTGTCAACGTGCTGTCCAATCTTTTTGTTGTTGCTGTCGTCGTCATCATTCTTACAGTCACCTTTTCCACCTTTGCCAAACTGCCATAATAATTTCCTAGATTTTGTACAAATAGGGCCCAATAAATCTTGGATTTCTTAAAGACCACCCTTAAAACTATTTTTAGGGGGAATTATAATACTAGGCATATTGAAATAATAGTCTGGATGCATTAATCACATGACATAGGCACTAGAAGTAACTAAAACACTCTGATAAGACTTCCTACAACCATTCCAACCATCATGCTAAGGTAATGGTAACTTCCTCAGAGTATTAGCATCATTGGTTTTAGCAAAAAGCCATATGCAGTGACTATGTGAATGAATACAACCAATGTGGAACAATGAAGGAACAAGCTCTTCTCCATATCAGATTTGCTGGCTTTAAATTATTGGGGGGGAAAATGCTTCCAGCTTTCTATTTCACACAAGGATGGTTATAGGTCAATGGATCCCTCCATATAAAAGGCACCAATAGCTATATATAATGAACACATGCTTGCTGTATTGCCCAATAGGTTGCTCTGACATCTGCTGTAAAGGAAAAACGGGCCAGACCCGAGTCCACTTTTGCTCATCATCAGAAGCAAACCCCACTCTCATCAGACTCCAATCCTGTCTCAAAAATAAATGCAAACCCTGTCAACACATCTCCAGCGTTATAGCAGCAAACACCCCTCACGATAAAACCATCACAATCCATGGATACTACCCGTGTACATCACAGAACATGGTGCATCTCATCCAGTGTACCATATGCCCTCTCATGAAAACTATGTGGGTAAAAACCAGACAGGAACTAAACATTAGAACAGGGGCAGGCAAAATACAGCCCACCAGGCCGGATCCGGCCCACCAGGCCATTGTATCTAGCCCACAGGACCCCTAAAAAGTAGTCAATTAATATTTATTTGCTCCTGCCCGTCTGTCAAAGCTGACAGGAGCCAGGGAGAGTAGGAGCCAGGGGCAGCCCCCAGCAGAACTGAGCAGACCAGCCCCACCCCACCCTCAGCCAGTTCACTCTCTTCCTGCCCCCACCCTGCTCCAGCACCACATGGTACCTGGCTACATTGCTGGATGGGGAAGCATGGGGCCATGCCAGTATGTGTATGTAGGCAGGGGCAGACAGAGACAGACAGACAGTGTGTGTTCATAGGGTGAGTCCCACATGCACACCCCACCATACACACTCCCCCACATCCCCCTCGTACTGCCATGCATGCAAACCCCCACACTCACACACCCCCTCACACACTCCAGCCACCCTCCCCCCACACAGACTCTCCACAAACCCCATACCCACCCACACCCCACATACCCACAGCCCCCCCAACAATCACATGAGTAAGACTTCATTTTAAGCTATAGTGCAATCACCTCTGTGTACACTACACAAATGCATGTAAATCAGGACAAAAATATTTTTTTAAATCAAATTAATGAATGCTGTACAAGTTTGCTTTTTAGAATATAATTTGGTATTTTTCTGGTTCCCAGATGGCAAAACTCCTTGCTGAAAGGAGTACTTCTGGGGGCAAGGGGCGGGACTTCGAGTGGCAAAGGTTATGGGGCTGGACTTCCAATCACAAGATGGCAACAGTTTGCCACAACTCAGTAAGCTGCCAGAAATAATTGCCCACCTCTGCATTAGAATGAACTCACAGGAAAGAGATACATGAACATTGCTGGGAGTATGTTTTTCACAGAATTGCTCCCTCTCCATCCTCAGAAGTGTTGTACTCAAAGGAAATTTACAAAAACACCTTCAAAAGACAGGCCTGGGAACAGAAATTGATAACTCTACCAGACAGTAAAAAATCTGGACTTAATACAGACAGCAACTTTTTGGCTTGTTACAACCTTACAAGCCACTAATCTCCCTGCACCTTGGAATAGCTGCCATCTTCTTGAATGGTTTTGTCTTGCCACAAACTAGACTGCTTATTCTCCTGTAGTTTTTGCCTTAGAAGGGCTCCCGATAACACCTCTTCACTTGTAGTTCACAGCCCTCCTCCATTCCTCCAAGCAGACTGTTTGCATTTACATGGAGTCTTTTCTCTAATATTTAGCCAAACCTGTGTCTGCCTCTCTGAGGAAGGGGTACTTGATGCCCAAAATCTTATCCAACAGCTCTCCTAACTATACAGTTGGTCCAGTAAAAGATATCACAAAAAACTGTTGCCTTTTCGATATTTCCTGGACCATCACAGCTACAACATTCCAGTCATACCACAACATGAGTTACATGCATGTGTGTTCTATTTACCATGAAGTATTTTTGCGTCAAATTATTGTAAGGATGCTCTATAAATAATTCAAACTGGCCAACAGTGTGGGAGAGAGATTTCCACAACATGACCTGTGACTCTACTTGTAGCTAGAAGCTGTTAGAACAGTCTGCATTTCTCCTGTATGAATATCACCCCCCCCCCCCCAATGAACAACCACCATCCAAAACAGGCCCCAACTACTGATTTTCTTCTTTCACTTAGAGTATGGGGGGGAAAGGAACCAGGTCCAAGATCTATCCACCATAAGGAGATAAGGGGAAGAGAACAGGGTGCCCATTAAGGGCATCTTAGCTACTTGGTTCCTTGTTCTTACAGGTAGAATGCAAACTCACAGGACCATCCAGGGCTTGTCAGCACTTGAAGGCATTTGCCAAGATAGATCTAACACGAACCTCCCGTAGTGGACATGCACCTCATACCCGAAAGAACAATTCATAAAATAGCTGTCAGAATCAAATGAGAAGGGTTTTGGTATGTCAATTAAGGGTATGTCCCTCACTTCCTACACACACTTCCGATTAATTTAGCTACGTGGGCAAAATGTGAGATGTAGATAAAGCCACTAAAGTTATCTCCAGAAGGACAGATAATTATAGGGCACAAGGCACACACTGAGACACCACACCCACTCCTCACTTGCCAGTTCCCCAGTCAGAAGCACTGTAGCTCTTGTGCTGCTACATACATGCCAAGCCTCTGTGAAAGGAGAAAAAATGACTTGCATTTCATGGACTGAGATTAAGAAGTGGGTAAGTCATTTATTGTCAGGCATTCCAAATGCTTTAGACAAGGCCTACTGTAAAAAGAGACGACACTGCTATCAGCAACATAAGCTGGTACAGAGGATCATAGGTACACTGATGCATAATTTAAGGAGTACATTAAAATACCTATTAATAGGTATACAAGGTTTATGCTTTCAAAACACAAACCTAAACAGCAAGGGAAAACGCTTATTAAAATGTTATGTTATTCACAGCAATCCCAGCTGCTAGTTTACCAAATACACCCTCAATTTGCTTCCTATTGCACTTTTATTGGAGTCCTTCCAAAAACATCATTAAAACAGCTCAGAAGATGAACCAAGTATCTAAATCATATTTAAAGTATTAATCCCAGGATCATTTTTTAAAAGTCAACCATTGGCCACAGAAATGCCTGGAATACAAATTCAAATAAAACAAAGACAAAGAAATTCATGCACCTGGAACATGGCCCTTTAAGATATTATTCTGACAAGGTTAGAAAAACTTCATAGTTTTATTCTCATCATCATGAGAAGTGTAGGATGGCACAAGTAAGAGATGCACTGTAGAGTTCTATTGAAGAAGCTTGTTCACTTTTCTACTAGCAGTGTGATTTTCTATACAGGCAGTGTGCAAAGGATGCCCAGTGTCTGTTACTGCAAAAGCAAATAGCTAATTGCTTGTGCATCTAATTGTTCACTTTACAAATTTGTGTTTGGTTAATATGTGCTTAGTATACTATCTGTAAACCAAAAAAACCTGCCTAAACTTATCCTTAAAGTCAGTTTCATTCCTCTTCCTTAAATTAAGGGGGGGGGGGGGAAAGAACCACAATTATT
>NW_005842088.1:535767-547030 GCF_000455745.1 Alligator sinensis | reverse complement strand
GTGCCTCCCACCTCCCCCTTGCCCCCCACCTCTCTGCTGCACTGTGTGGTATAAACAGCCATGATAGGGGGGCCAAGGTCAGGTCAGCTCTCTCCCCCTAGCCCTCAAGAGCTCACCAAAACTCCTTAAGTGGCCCTCCAGCCCAAATAACTGCCCACCTCTGATCTAAGAGGAGAGAGAAGTGAGTGGACAAAGGTTAGGGGAACCTAATCTTTGTTCCCTGCTACTACCAGTACCCCCCCCCCATCACCTTCACCCTGAATCCCTGGCACATGACTGGGCCAGGCTGGTGCCTCACTGTATTCCTATGCATTGCCCCAGGCCACATGGATGCAACTGGAGTGGCTCCTCCCTGACAAGAGACTCAGTGCCAGAGAGGGGGTACAAGAAGGAGGGAAAAAACAGTGTGGCACCAGCCCACCTGCACCCAGACAGTCCATGGCTTCTGGCCCTCCTCCCCCTGCCAGCAGGTAGAACCTTATCTGAGCTTTGACTTGCCGGGGCCAGGCTATCTGATTTGTGAACAGCTGCAGGGTCAGAGCTATGTGCAGACAGCCTGGCCAGGCAGAAACCTGGCCAGGAACTCAGTGCCCTCTGCCTTCGAGCATACGCTGGGGGTAAGGAGGGAAGGACAGGATGGCCCAGGCCATAGAGGGGAGCTGCAGCAGCTGGCTGGCATGGGGAAGGGAGAAGGGTGAGAGGTGCCAAAAGCCAGAGTGGCCATGGGCCAGATACAGTTCTCCTTCAGAGGAGTAGCTGCGGGCAGGACAGAATCATTTGGCAAGCTGGATCTGACCTCTGGGCTGTATTTGACCCACCCCTGCTGTAACTTCTGGTCAACCACTGCTGTCAGCAGTCTGGTTACTGCCACTGTCCTGCTGGGTCCACACTGCTGCCACCCAGGGTGTGGGACTGTCACAGTACATTTCTGAGAGCACTTGTATTTTGTATCATTTTACAAAAGTTTTTAAAAATCTGTTTCAAAACACAGTGAACATGCTCTGCAGTCCATTCCCAACCCACAAATACAAGGAACGATATACATCTTACATAACAGAATCAGGCCTAGCACCTTCACAGTGCAAAACTCCATAAACAGTAAGCCTTTCTCCTTCAATACAAGTACTGGAGTAAAAGATCTCCATAAGACTCAAGTAAGATAGAGGGCTGGCTAATACTCAAAATTCCCTAAGAAACATCTCTAATATGATACAGTCCACAGTATATGGTTCTGCCCAGGCACATCCTTCTGAACTAGAAACTACCTCTCTCTCCTTCATCACCCCAGCTAAGACAGAATTTTGTCCCAAGTAATTATTACCACTTCTACATATGCTGTAAACATAACTTCAACTGAAGGCCCCAGGAGCCATTAGGAAGTGTGCAGAAAAGGCGTATACAAACTAACCCGCTTAAAACTTTCTTTTACATCTATATTTACATTGCATCTCTTCAGTTTTAGCCAAATGCCTCTCATGAATTTCAGAGTAAGAAGTATGCAGGCCAGTTGCCTTGGAATAATGAAATCATGTGAAAAAAAAATCAGTTATTTGATCTACACAGAAGATAAATTCTGTGGTATTACAGTATGCTCGATTTAATGAATTAATCTATGCATGTGTTCTTTAGTAAAAGGGTCTCATCCAACATTGTAGCCAATGGGGCTACTCGTGAATAAGAACTGAACATAAAGTTATTTGCAATGGAGTCATATGAGTCCACTTATCAAGCTCTGTCTTTTCTGTAGGACTGCAAATTGGACAACTACTGGTTTGTCAGGAGAATTCATTGAGCACAATCAGCATTCAGAGGCTTCCATAAATTATAGCTGCCTGTATTTCAGTGGAAAGAGAATTCCAGACAAAGTGCTTACTTATGCCAATTTATCCACCTGGATGTTGCTTGCTATTAGCAAGACTTCATTCTATTTTTCAGTGCAAATATAAATCTCAGTATTTTGTACATTACAATAATGTGCATTACTTGAGGCAACATTTTCATTAAAATATCAGTGCGCTTCTAGCTGTTTGTACAGCTTCTGCCAGATGATAAAAATCTTTCAATTTTAAATACATTTTTGCTAGGTGTATGCTTCAACCCTTTGCTGTTGTGGTATTTCTTTGACAAATTTAGCCTAATGAAGCATTAAGATGGGGAAAATAAGAGACGAGTTAGCTTACTTCATGCAAGAGGAGATTTGTCACCAAAACATAATTGATGCTATAGCTGTAGTTATTTTAGGTTCATTGACACCACCTGCAGATTTTATTCCAATTATGAAACATTCTACTATCCAGAACAATACTTCAGTATGTGGAAAGCCATACCGGAAAGTACACAACGTTGTTCAGGGTCATGTACTGACTTTGCAGTTTAGGAGCAGAGTTAAGAAGCGATTTTCCTTCTCTCTCCTTTCTTCTAGCTAACATTACAATGCAGCCATGAGCTATGATTCTAGAGCCTTTAGCATGAGTTCAGCTAACGCAGCATCAGGACTACAGCTTGTTTCTCAACAGCATCTGTTCTCTCAGTATTGTGTTTAGATAGTTTAACCCAATAATATATTTTGTTTCTCAATTTCCCTACTCCAGAATTATATAAAACAAATGGAACATGTGCAATTTAAATATAAACTCTAAGCTCCTCCTCTATTATTAACAGTATCTCAATATGAAAACTTTTTAAACTTCTTGGACTAAGTACTGTTAAACTTCACCCAGGTTGAATGGTTACAGTAAACTAGCACTTTTAAAACAGATCCTTTTTTTGGGCTTGATGTGAGCTTTGGAGATGCAACAAGAGAGTTTTGAAATAGTCTTGAATCACCAGAAGATGGGTACTCAATACTTTTTGACCACCAGGCTCCTTTAAATGTCTCCAGCTAGACACCCAAAAAGGAAGGAACTCAACAAGACAAGTTATTCTTGACAATCTTGTGTCTGTTTAGTTAATTTTCCTTTCTGCTTCTCAAGCACAGTACCACACTACCACTACTTCTGTGTTTTGGTTTTAAGCACTGCAAAGGAATGTTATTTTGAACCCACCTACACTGGAGTAAATTGCACAGACCAACTGCAGACGCTTCCTCAGCCTGCCTAAGGGTGTTTGTACCCGAAAGCTTGCAAAGAAAAATTTTCCAACTATATCAGTTGGTATAATAAAAGATATTGGATTTACCCAAAGAACCATGTCTGCTTGAAGTTTTGAGGCACTTTCTATTTTAAAAAAGTTGAGATTACAATAAAAGGAAGTAAACTCCCATGAACAGGATAAAGAGTGTAGAACATATCAAGTTTTCAAAGCTCCAATCCTGACTCCCATGCCCCAGCATGCACAAGTGGATGGTTCTACTCTCTGTAATACTGGCATAAGTGTGGAGTGTGTCCATGGATAATTAAGAACACCAGGTGGAATAATAAATAATGGCCTGTGGGTCAATCTGTGCTTTCTGTTATACTAGTTTACCAGTGTACTGAAACTCCATTACACAAATAGATTTGTTTGATACAACCAGATATTAGATTACCTTTTCCCCCTCCTAACTCAAGGCTCAGCTATTTCCCAGGCACTTTTTAGATCTCCTATCTATCAGGAGTCTCTGAAGGCAATACACTTGGCTTTGTCAGATGGCTGAAGGAAGTTGGCAGTCATCTGTGATTTGCAGGGCTCAGCTTTTAACAACATGAGATATCTTCTTTTTAACTGAGTTGTAGAGGGACTTGCGTCTCAAACTTTGAGGATTACCCTGTTCTTCACATCATGTACTTATTTTTAAAATATATCATTATTTCTTTACAAACAGCTTTAAAGAGAAGTATGCACCATGTATAAGTGCACAATTCCTTTCTTGCAGAACATTTTAGAAGATTATTTAAATATTTCCCAGTAGAAGATATTTGATAAATATTTTTTTCCTAACAATGATTGTGTGGATGATTTCACTAGCTGATATTTTTAGAGGAGATGAAACAGGGACTTATACAAGATTATTCTTTGGTAAGCGTGCATCTGCCAACAAAGATAAAAGCACCACATGTTATGAATGGTAAAGTTATAGTAAAAAAGAAATAAAAATGTAGAAATGTTGTAAGCATGTTACATAAGTGATGTGTTAGAGGTTACTGAAATCACATTTTTAAAAGGTATTATAGAGGATATTACACAGAACTACAATGAATCCACTGACTTCTTGGGTTTCTCTAACAGTTAATAACCTGGGTATTAAAACTTCTGTTAATCATTTATGAAACCTTCATAAATGATTTGTAAATGTACCATTACTAGAATTTATACTTTTTTCAGATATTCTATCTGCGATAGCATAAAACAATTCACATGACAATAATTTGACTTTAGATTATGTACACTCTGTTTTAGTAGTCAGGGCAGAATAAGGGCATCTGCAAATGTTCAAATGAACTTGTGGAATTTTAGCAGTTTAGTTTAAGTATCTGGAACCCTACTGGTAGGATCCTGTACAAGTGTTTGATGGGCTGGCTGAGTGTTGTCAGTAGTGCAGGCTGTCTACAGAGAGCAGTCAGGTAACCGCAGGGCATGCACCCCAGCCTGCTTTGCAGGGTCCCATCTGCCTGGAGACAGGTGACTGCAGTCAAGGGCATAGATCGGGGCTGATTGGCTGGTGGCCCCAAGAGACCACAACATCCTCTCCCTGTGTTAATCATGGTATAAGTGGCAAGTGTGCTACAAGGGCACCCAATTTAAGGCACCCATAATATGGAAAAAATCAGTCGTATGAGTATTCCCCATATGATATAGAACATTTTTCTGGCTGGTTTGTGTAGCACCTTAAACTGAATACATGGCATGTCCACACATCAGGGCTCTCTGGGACTGATGCCCTACAATCAGCTGGTTGTTGGAATTAACTCCAGACAGCGGCAGTCTCCAACCTGTGTGCCAGCTCTGGTTGGACTCAGGGAATCAGGGTCTTTCATGAGGGAAAGCCATTCAGTTGATCGTCTACCCCAGTCCCAGTGTACTGCCAGATAAAAAGGGTATGATTTGGATCCCACAATCATGCCTCCTGCCATAACATATGTGGCATGGGAGGAAGCACAATTGTTGGAATCAGGTATCAGATCCCGTGGCACCTTTAACTGAATGTGTGCCAGAGGCCTAATCAAGAGATTCACAGAAAGAAGCTTATTCACCTTTTAAGAATGCTTACTAGCTAATAATGTTTGCATCTTCATTCTTCAGCACTTGTAGATCTAATTACATATACTTAAAGCTAAAAACAGGCACACACCATTATATCTAAATATTATCAAACTCAAAATATGTGATTACAGACACACATATGATCTCCTTTACAAAGGTCCTCCCATTCTGAAAACAGCAACAGGCTGAGCTCAGCATGAGTGTAGGAAGCGGGCTGTATTCGATTAAAATTCGGCCCCAATTGGGGGACAGTGATTTGATTTGTTGATTCGGATCACTGTCCTGATTTGATTCGGCCGAATTCGAATCTGAAGATTCGAAGCCAATTCAGAGAATCAGCAATTCAGCTACTGACACAGCTTTAAATGTTTTTTCTACATACCTCAAGGTACCAGGCACAGCTTGTGAATGCTGCGATGGTGGGGCAGATGGAGTGTCCCACAGGAAAACGGAGAGGCTTTCCGCCTGCTCGGCAGCAGATCCAGAAGTACTTCTCCGGAAGTACCACTCCCCTGTGCACCTCCTAACTCAGCAATTGGCGGCAGGGGGACCCTGGGTGCCCCCCCACCAAACCCAGGAGGCACCAGCTGCTGAGCCAGGGGGCGGGGGGAGGATACCCTGCACACTCCACAAGTGGACCAGATGGGCCCAGACTAGGCCCAGATTCTGATGGGAATTATTTTCGTAGATTGATTGCTAGATTGTGAGGCTGGAAGGGACCTCGGAAGATTGAGTCCAGCCCCCCTCCACCAAGCGCAGGAATGACAACTGGGGTCAGGTAACCCCAGCAAGGTGACCGTCCAGTCTCCTCTTGAAGATTTCCAGGGTAGGTGATTGCACCTCCTCTGGAGGAAGCTTATTCAACAGTCCGGACACCCTAGATGTGAAGTTTTTCCTACTGTTGGAACCTGAAAAAGTCTTCTAGGAGTTTGTGACCATTACTCCTGGTTTTCCCCAAGGGTGCTCTGGTGAACAGTTGTTCACTAAACCCTTGATGTGCACCCCGATGTAGCAGTAAGCTGCTACCAAGTCCCCTCTCAGCCTTCTTTTTCAGGCTGAAGAGTCCCAGGTTCCTTGGCCTTTCCTCGCACGGCTTGCCATGCAAGTCTCTGATCACACAGGTGGCCCTTCCTTCTCTGAACTCTCTCAAGCTTTACCACATCCTTGTTAAAGTGTAGTGCCCAGAATTGGACGCAGTACTCCATCTGCAGTCTCACCAAAGCCGAGTAGAGAGGAAGAATCACTTCCTTGGTTTTGCTAGAGATGCATCGATCGATACATCATGTCAGAGTATTATTTGCCCAGTTGGCTACAACGTCACATTGCCGGCTCATGTCCATACTATGGTCCATTATTATCCCCCAGCTCCCTTTCATTCATAGTACTGGTCAGATTGGCATTGCCAAGACTGTAGGTGTGTAGGGCATTGTTCGTCCCCAGGTGGAGCACTTTACATTTCTCAAAGTTGAATTTCTGATTCCAATTCGCCCAACTTGCCAGCCTGTCTAGGTCTACCCATATCTGCAGCCTATCTTCAAGCATGATCACACTTCCCCACAACTTGGTGTCGTCTCCGAACTTGGCCAGTGAGCTCTTTACCTCCACATCCAAATCACTGATGAAGATGTTGAATAGCACTAGACCAAGCACTGACCCCTGAGGGACACCACTGGCCTCTTCTTCCCAAGATGACACAGATCCGTTCATTAGGACTCTCCGGGTCCTACCCACAGCCAGCTTTGTACCCACCTGTCTTGCAGTTAAGCCCACAATCCTCCAATTTTGTCACCAGAACATCATGGGATACCAGATCAAAAGCTTTTGGAAATCAAGGTATACAATGTCAACCTCCTCTCTCTTATCCAGGTGGTGAGTTCCCTGATCATAAAAGGAGATGAGGTTGGTAAGACCAGACCTGCCTGCGATGAAGCCATGCTGGCTGTCATTCAGAATCCTACCTTCTGCAAGTCTATCACATATAGACTTGTTAATGATTTTTTCCAGGATTTTCCCTGGGATAGAAGTTAGTCTAATTGGCCTATAGTTGCCCAGGTCCTCTCTCCTCCCCTTCTTGAAGATGGACACAGCATTGGCCCTCTTCCAATCCTCAGGGATCTCTCTGGAGCACCATGAGTTTTGGAAGATTCTCTGCTCCTTCCTAGATCCATAAGGGTATTAGATACCTTAAAAGGAGCAAGAGGAATAGGATAAAATGGGGCTTTCCTTCCCATTCTCATTCTCCACACAGCCAGGACCTCTTTGGCTTGCTGCAAGGCCTATCTGGTAGGCAATGCAACCCTGAGGAATTCTGGCTGACTTAACTCCTTCCAACTTGTTTCTTTGTCCCTTCAAGTTTACTCAAGTAAAGTGCACGTCTGTTCACTTCAGTCCTCTGAATTAAGACAGAGAAAATAGAATATAAAGACTCAGAAACTGGGGTGTGTACAGAAAGGGGGGGGGGGTTCACCATTTAAAGCATTTTATTGCCAGGACTTAACAGAAGTGCATAACTTTACAGCCCTTTAAAAATGGGTACAGCAGTTTAAATTAACCCTTCTTAAATGAGATTGAATTTGAAGCGCTGTATTTTATAGCACTTTAGCAACCTACAGCACTTTAAATTATTTCTGTACACTAGTCAAATTTCTGACCAGTGGAGAAGAACCTGGAGGTTGCGGAACACCCCTCGCCTCCTAGCCTGGAAAGTGCAGGGAGGCTCAGAGCAGGGAGGCTCAGAGACCCTCTGCCAGCACCCTCCCAAACACTGCACTTCTGTCATGTTTAAAAGACCTGTAACTTAACCGTACTATAAAAGTACTATAAAAAGTGTTCTAAATTACAGCACTGTAAAACATGAACAGAGCACTTCTGTACACACCCAGGTTCCTGTAGAAAACAGCCCCATTTTTAATGTAACACAGAGTTGCAGAGGATCTCAAGAGTTCATTTGCTCTATCCCCTTGCTCTGAAGCAGGATCAAATATGCCTAGGCAATCCCTTACAAAGGTTTGTCTAACCTGATCTTTCAAGCATGGAAATTATCCACATAGCTCAGTTTTACTTAATATTACCACATTTACCCAAATATAAGATGACCCCAAATGTAAGGGATTAATAATCGGATTCTACACATAGAACATTTATACATGTATTATAATTTTCCATTTATGGAATCTATTTATTGGAGAATCATTTTCAAATTCATCCCTCCCTACTACTGGCAGGTGGTGGGAAGAGAAGTAGTAAGAAAGGCAGTAATGGGGCAGATGGCGGTGGCAGGTCTCAGGGCCAGGCAGCGCGGAAGCATGGGAGCAGGCAGTGAAAGAGGCAAACAGGTTTCCCCCTGCTGCCTGTCCCCCTCATTTACTCCTCCATTGCGTCTGTCCCCCACTCCCCCAACAGCATCAGGCTGCCCTGAATGCCTCTTCCCCGTTCCCCACTCCAGGCCACTTCTGCCACTTGCAGCCTCATGTCCCTGTACCCCCCTTCCTCTAGTCTTCTCACACCCCAAAAGTTTATGCCCCTCTAGCTGCCCCTGCAGCCCCCCTTACCTTTGCTCTGTACCAGTAGGTTCTATCTGTGCCAGACCAGTAGGCTCCACCCCTGCACAGCGTGGGGCTCAAGTCTGGCCCCACAGCAGTGGTGTGGAGAGGACACTGCTGTTCCAGTCTGGCCCTGTAGCAGCAGCAAACTCCCCACCACTGCTGCTACGGGGCTGGGCTGGAGCCATGCTCCATGACCCAGGCTGCAGCAGGGACAGAGTCTGCCAGCATGGAGCAAAGATAAGGAAGAGTGCAGAAGAGGGGGAGAGAGAGGGAGAAGTGGCATGGGGAGGGGAAACTGGGGGTTGCAAGGGAGGCGCAGTGGGGCTTGCTGAGGCAGCAGAGTGGGCAGGTGGCAGCTAAGCCTCCAGCTCCAGCCCCAAACCCAGGGTGGGGCCAGAGCCACAGCAGCTGCCTAAGCCTAAACTCCAGTGAGATTGAAATCAAACACAAAACACGAAGGACTACCACAGTTTGACGTTATGATGGATTTGGACAATAAGCCTACATTAGAAGATTTACAGAAAGCCATTAAAACAATTCCTGGGAACAAGGCATCAGGCAACGACTCTTTGCCTGCTGAAATCTAAACATGTGCCAACAATGATTTACTTTGAAAGCTACAAGAACTTATACTGCTCTGCTGGAAAGAGGAAGTAGTACTGCAAGATTTCAAAGACACTCAGTTTGTACAATTATACAAAAACAAAGGAGATAAAAGTGACTGACAACTATAGAGTTATCTCCCTATTGAACATAGTCAGAAAACTGGTCACTCGTATCATGCTCCCCAAATTGCAATCTCTAGGTGAAAGAATCGATCTGAAAGTCAATGTGGTTTTCACTCGGGATGCTCTACCATTGATATTATATTTTTGATCAAGCAACTGCAAGAGAAGTGTAGAGAAAAATGAATACCACTGTACATAGCCTTCACTGACTGATCTGACAAAGGCCTCGAATATAGGCAACAGATAGGTTTTTTTTTCTTTTCTAAACTGTTCTGAAGAAACTGGCTGTCCCCCCAAACGGTTGAACATCATTCACTCATTACATTGAGGCATGAAGGCAATTGTAACGAAAACAAAGAATCAAACACCTTTGACATCAATGATAGGCGAGACAGGGGTATCTACTTTTAATTCCTGCTTCTTCATGCATTCAAGGACAGCAATGACTGCAATTATCTTCTAACAGGACTAGATGGAGGCTGTTCAACAAAGTAAGGTTTAGAGCAAAAACCTGGTACTGAAAGACTTTGTTTGAAGATGACATGGCCTTATTGCCCACAGTAAATCTTCTTTGCAAAATCTCTTTGGAAGATTTTGAGTCATGCAAGATCTTTGGGCTGGCAATTAGTATGAAGGTGACTGATCACATACCAAAAGGATGGAAGAACCAATACCTGACACCACTCAGGAAGATAAATCTCTTGGTGCCATTGACAGTTTTTACTACTTAGGTTCAATGATCAGCAAGAATCTTGATCTTCAGACTGAACTGACTAGCAGAATCAGAAAAGCAGCTAAGAATTTCAGGCTTTTATAGAAACATGCATGGAATAACAGCAAACTATCATCTAAGGTGAAGTTATGAATCTACAAAAGTTGTGTGCTGTCATCCCTGCTTTATGGATCAGATGTGGCCTACGTGTGCTAGGCACACATCAAGAGACTGAACAGCTTCCACATGCAATGTCTGCATAAGATCCTGAAAATAGAGTGGGAAGACAGAATACCAAACACAGAGGTACTGAAGCTGGAACACAAGACTGGCACACTTAGAAACCACTATCAAGAAGGAGAGGTTGTGATGGATTGGCCATGTCAAGAGAATGGGAGGAGACTGTAACCCCAAGAATATTTTGTATAGAGAGATTAGAGATGGCAGGATCACTCTCCATGGTAGTACCACTGCATGTGCAAAAATGATATGAAGTCATTGAACATCAATGTAGAAAGCTGGGAGGAGTATGCAAAATCCTGTCCAATCTAGAGGAAACATCTGGCCCTGGGTGCAGCTCAACATAAAGTTGGTTTGATCCAGATGATAGAAGCAAAGCAGAAGAAAGAAAGAAGCATGCTGTAAACTTGGACTCCAACTCAGACAACATAGATCTGTGAAAATTTTAATTAGCTGTGTCGCTCTTGAATTGGGCTCATCAGTCACAAACTGATTTATCAAGCATCTGACTAGACCTCTTATGTGTACACCATGATCCAGAGGATCAATGGTTGCCTACTACTACCCCAAACTGGTCACAGTTCTCCAGCTGAGGCTTCATCATTGTTGAACAGAGCTGAATAGTAAATTTAACACATGACCTTCCAACATGAAGTTCAGATTTGTTTGCATCACCTCATGTGGTTGAATCATCTTCCGTTAGTGACCCACTATAACCCCCAGATCCTTTTCTAATATATTTCAGCCTGGCCAGCTATTCTACCTTTTATTTTTATTTTTTGATTCCCAAGTTTAAAAGCATCCAAACAAAAGTCACAGAAATCCTCTCCCAACCAAAATACACCTCCTGAGAAAGA
>NW_005842088.1:532002-535757 GCF_000455745.1 Alligator sinensis | reverse complement strand
GATCACCTCCTCTTGCTTTCTATCTGAACGGATCCTGAGGATAACATTTAAACCTGGGCCTCAGAATGGACAAAGCCTAACTACTCTGGCACTTGGAGGTAGGAGTAGAGCACTGCTCAGGTCTAGGGCTTGCCAGAAAACAAGAAATCTGTTTTGATGAAACTTCAGGTATTCACATGTTTTCCATGCTCTATCAGAGAGAAAACTAGACTTCTTGTGCATAAACACATATGCTGAAGTGATATACGTAGAAAAGGCAAAAGCTCAAGGGCAGAACACTCACCTGAGGTAACTAAGACTCAGATTCAAATCCTTACTCTAATTTAGAAGACAGGGCAGTAAGACACCTTATAGACCAGCAATGCTCTACGTAACTGGCCCTAGGGGCTGGTTGAGTGGAGCTGGGCAATTCTGCACGTTGGATCCAGAGCAGGGCCAGGGTGACCCAGATCTCTTGGATCTGGCTGCATGCTAGCATCATCTAGCATGTATAGCCACATCATTTGGCTTGTAGGGCTCCTGATGGATCTGAAAATTTGGCAGCACGTGAGTGCCAAATTTCTGACGCCTTAGGAAGACCCACAAGCTGGATGACATAGCTCCACAGGTTGGATCTGGCCAACAGGTCAGGGGTAAAGCACTGCTAATGCACTGATACAGGTATGGGCTTCTGCAGGCTACAGCCTACAAAAACTGTCACCTACACAAGTATGTTGTAGCCTATGAAACCTCATGCCTCTGGATGGGTTAGTCTCTCTGGAAAGTACTCCAATTAAAACATGCTCTCCCACGCCCACCCCAAGTACATGTATAGGCAGCCTGAAGATGTCATTCTACCCCGCCTTCTGACTAACTTCAGACCAACAAAGCTAACTACCTCTCTGTAGACTGTTCTGTACCATATTTTGACCAGAAATTCAATCCTGGATTTGAGAGGATTTCATTCTTAATCAAATCAGGATTTTCAAAGGAAAATAATTCATTCAGAATTCCTAACAAGCTCTAGGTGGGTCCCCTTCTGTAGATGATGTCTCATTACCAGTAGCTATCACGGAGCAATACTCTACCCAAAAGGTGGCCCGCCTCTGATGAAAGAAATCCCTTGGAAATGGTTCACCAAGTCTTATGCCCTCTGTGACACTGTAGCCACACAAAAGAATGCATCTTATGTCATTAGATAACAGTGCTGAAAATCGCATTGTTTCAGACCCTTTCACCAGTTTGCTAGACAGACAGATTCACACCAATTTAAGATGACAAGTATGAAGTCTCTTTTTTTTTAATCCTCATTCCACGTCAGGTGCAGAGTTGGGAGAGATGGGGGGGTATTTCTAATGAGGTCAATAAACAACAAAGTTTCAGATATCTAGTCCAGAGGTAACAAAGACATTTTTTAAAATTCTGAAGTGCTGCTACATGCCATTCTCATACACTTTGAAGTGACACATTATACTACATTACTTCCAGAGTAAACAGACTAAGCGTTAACAGTCATATTGTGCTATCAAGTATTAAATATGCACATAAAATAAATTGCATTTTCTGCTTAAAACATAGGAACAAGCCTTACCTAATTAAAAGGACTGTCAAACTGACACATTTTAATGGCTCCCCATGAACATGTTTATTATATTTGGGGAAAGTAAATGCTCAGTCTAATTTATCTATTTTAATGGCTTTAGTTTAAATACCTAGGCCAAGTATAATGTAATGACTTTTTACAAAATGTTGGAAAGTCTGTAGCATCCAAGCAACCTGAAACAGATTACTACCATAAAAAGTCACAGTGCAGTATAACAAGAAAGTATTTTAAATAAACTCAGGCTCCAGAACTGTTCTACTAAGGAATGGTATAATTCCTGAAATCTTTTTTCCAAAATGAAAATACATATAGGCAAGCAGTGAAACCACAGATGTCAAGGGACTATTCACTAGAATAAAATGAGTAAGTGCTTAAAAAGAAAAAAAAAAAAAGCAGATGCTCACTGACCTATTTATCCTTTTGAACCATTTTAACATACAGTCGAACTAAATTACAACGATGGAACACAAACACTTATTGGCTGGGATCTGATGACTCTGAGCCAGCCTTCTCCTTGTGTTTAATTATTTGGTAATATGGGGCACACTGATATGCAGTCATTGTGTGGGGCCTGGAGGAACAGGTATTCAGACTGACTGTGGATTTGCAATTGGCTCTATCTGGTGTCGTCAGATCCAAGACTTACTGATCTTCAGGGAATAGCACATGACATCTTTCTAGAAATCCTTTTATGTTGGCTATAAGTACCTTCAAACTGTTAATATAAGAGGGTACCACCTTTTGTGAGTCAACAAGAGAGACCTAGCTACATATAAATCTGAAGTGATGTTCTTTTCTGCACGGGAAAGATGGGCATTAATGAACATACTTAAAAAAAAAAAAAAGATGAGCCATAGATCTGCTGCTTCGGAACAGTCTCGATTAATTGAGTCTGCTCCGTACACAAGATGAAGTGAACTGCACTGTGTCAGGTGCAGTTGTATAAGTGGCAAAATGCATGTCAGCGCACAGAAAATGGCGGCGGTGCCTCTGAGGTGTTTTAGTTCAAAAGCGTGCCACCTCCATTTTCTCAGTGCTGATGCACATTTCGCCACTTATACAACTAAATGCATTGCAGCACTGGGCGCTTTTCAAAATGCCCGATGCTGCAACACATGCAAGTGTAAAAATGTGAAATAAGACCAGCACGCCAGTACAAAATATCTATTCATGGCCAATTTTCAAAAAGCAGTTTTCAGAATCTTAGGGCCTTGTTACGCTTTACGCTGTAAGCTGCACAAATGTTGATTTGTGGGCAGGGGTGGGCAAAACAGCCCACCAGCTGACTGGATCCAGCCCACAGGCAGGCACCCAACAATTAACTGTATCCAGCCCCGCTGGTGACTGCCCTTGCTGCGCTCTGCATGGGACTGAGTCCCACCCACTCCCGTCTGGGGCAACGCCTGCTGTGCTCCCAGCCTCCCCCGCTGGAGGGCACCAGCCCCAGCCAGCAGACAGCTTCTGGGCAGGGCTGCTACTTCTGCTGCCCAGGAAGCTGAAGGGCTCCCTCAGCTTCCAGCAACTCCTCCTCCTGTCCCTGCTGCAGTGCTCCAGGCAGCAGGCAGGAGGGGAATCTGTAGCACTGAGGGGAACAGGGTGGGCTCTGCCTGCAGCTCACTTTGGTCCTCCTCATGCATGGCTGGACAGAGGAGTGTGTGGATGGAGGGGGGCATGAAGGAGCTTGGCTGGTCCCAAAGCCCAGCCAGGCAGGCACGGGACAGGCAAATGAGATGGGAGCAGCAGCAGGAGTCAGTGTGCACTTGGTGCAGTCCTGCCCAGCAGGCCCATGGGATGGCGGTGGTGGCGGCAGCAGCAGCAGCAAGTGTAGGCTCAGCTGCAGCACCACTGGGCAGATGTGGGACAGACCAGGAGAGCCAGCAGCACCAGGCTTGGCTCCCTGCTGCATCCCCCCACCCCACTGCCAGGGGCTTTTCTTGCTGCCTGCCAGTGGCAGCTGCTGTCCTGCCCTTTGCAGTGCGCTGCAAGCCAGGCAGTTAGCACTGATCCCCCTCCCCACACCTGCAGAGGAGCTAGGCTCAGCCATGTCAAACACCAGGCAGGGTGGAAGGTCCTCCACATGCGCACCCAACTTAGCCACACCCCAACGATACCCACACTCCCCACCTCCTCTCCCCACACCCCCACAATATCCACCCCCCCCACCCCCCACCCC
>NW_005842088.1:507682-531778 GCF_000455745.1 Alligator sinensis | reverse complement strand
CCTCCCTCCCCCCCCCTCACCACTGCTCCAGCTGCTGGTGCTCCCCAGTGTGTGGGCGAGCATATGTCCCACATCTGTGTGAGGCAGTGGTAACTGCTGTTGCGGGCTGGGCTTTGTGCTCCAAGTCCAGCTGCAGCTAGCCCAGGAGCAGCCTAATGCCACATGCATCCAACTACTGAGCTGAGCCTCGTTCCTTGTCCACTCAGCCACGGGACTCGCGTGGCATTGGGCTGCTCCTGGTTGGGCTGCAGCTGGGCTCGGGGCACAAAGCCCAGCTTGCAATGGCAGCTTCCTCTGCCGCACACAGATTGGGGGGGCATGTGTCCCCCAGGGCTGCCAGTGGGGTGCACACAGTGGTGGGAGCCCCCCTTTCTCCCCCCCGCCACCGGATGAGGCGCTCGGGCTCAATCCTCCCACCATCCACCCAGCCAGGGCCACACTCAACTCACCCCTGCTCCTGCCTCTGTGGCACTGCCCCTGACCACGGGAGGCTTGATCTGGCCTCCGTCCCTTCCCTCCCCCACAGACTGACCTCCTGGGCTGGGGGTGGGGGGCACACGTGCATGCATATGTGCTTGTTCAGTCCCCCATCCCAGCCTCAGATCAACTCCAAGATGCTCCAAGATCTACCGGTCGACTGAGATCCACTGGTTGGTAACCACTGCTCTAACCAATGCAGAGACTATGCATTCTATTTCTGGTTTGACCAGACAGCAGATTCTTGCCATATTAGTCTACTTCATAGATTCTACTGAGAACAATTTGACAGAAGACACTGACATGTTACATGTTATATTGAGCATCCCTGTTCTGCCTTCATCACTTCATTTGAGATGAATAAATGACATTTTCATCTATGCATAGGGTGCCCAAATGTCCCAGTTTAGCTGGGATAGTCCCAGATTTCAGAGAATGGTCCCAGGTGGCTAGTGAAAATTAAAAAGAGCATCACGAGCAGGGGGCATGGGGCCTAGTCCAGAAGAGAGGCAGAGCGGCATGAGCTCCAAAATAGGAAGCCCTAGCAGACAGCAAAACTCCCCTAAAATAGGTTAGCTTGATTAGTGGAATGACCAATAAAAAGGGAATAACACCTATGAAGGAACAATGGGTTGTTAACAGGTTATTAATTCCCTTAGCTGCCTGAATAGTAATACCAGAACTGCACCATGCTGCCCTTCCTCCACCTCTGCCTGCAGCAGCACTGCTGACTTGCAGGGTAGAGGGGCAGTGTCCCAGATTTCACACTGTCCCATATGGTCACCCTATCTATGCAGTGTGGCAGAAGTAACAAGAAAGCAAAACAATACAAAACAACTTAACCACAAAGTTGAAAAATTACCTAGAAAGATAAGTAAAAATGTGCAAAAAGCAAAAGGCTACAAGCTAGACCAGAAGGAATACAAGAGCATGGGCATGTTTTTGAGGCCAAGAGAACAGAAGTGCATTTGGGTAAAAATCTGTGCACCTCCACCAGTAAAAAGCATGAATAATAGGGAATAGGGAACTGAACTGAAATAGCAGATGCTTCACCTTTGTTACCATGTGTGCCAGGGATCCTAGTCACTGAATTCTCATCAGCTGGAGCCTAACTCCTAAATATACCCCTTCTCTTGCCTATTTCCAGACTGATGGAAGACATGCTATTTCAAGCTATATTTTGAGACTTTACAGCTGATGCTAGTGCCAAATTCCACAGCCCAACTTATTGAGCAGAATTTCAGGCTGAGAAAACATTATACATCAGTGATCTGGGACCAGCAGGTTTCTCTCTGGAAACCTGACTGCCAATAGGTTTCCAGAGAGAGTTCAAGGTGTTGAAGAAAGCACAAAAAACCTGGTTATCTGAGATAGTGCCTCTGTCCCTATGCTGTATTAATGGATTCAGTCTGGAGGTGTTCAACTTGAACAAACCTTTGCTACAAGATGCAGGGTAACAATAGCGGGGTATTCCCAATGTTGAGTCCTCAATTTTGAAAATCAGCTCCTTATCCAAGTCTGCCAAAATGAGGATTTATTAGTATTCCAAAACTTGCTGTAAAGCATGACCTGAGGGCTGAAGGGTTTGGTTTTTATTTTATTACCCTAATTTTAAATTGTTAGTAGGTATTTATTTATGTGTCAGTTGGGATACGTGATTTCTTTATAGCTTTCTTTTCCACTATGCAATTCTTGTTTATGGACCAGGTGCTTGGAAGGCCCTGAGTGGATACATGATTTTGTAGATAAATATTTGATTGAACCCACTGAACCCAACTTTCCAATACAGAGGACTCTTCGCAATGCTGCACCCTGTACATTGTCTTTTGGAACCAGAAAACCTCTAAGAAGAAAGTTTCACCTTTAAAAAATGCCTGTTTGAAGGATGAGGCGCCTCCAGCAGTGGTAACATGAGGCAGTGTACAATTCTTTTCCAGTCATCAAATGTAATATGAACATGCCTGCCAGGATTTAAGCCAAAGGCCAAAGGAGAAAACACAATTGGCCAGAACTTGATCTCATTCACACCATTGTAAAAGTGGAGTAACCATCACCTTCAGTTAAAAATGCTTCCACTATCACCAGTGAAGAGAGATCAAAATAATAGTTAACATTATTTTAACTACTGTTGGGTTGGTTTTTAACATCTGTTTAAAATAGATAAGTGCAAATAATAAGAGGCGACAGGCAAACACAAAAACAGTCAAACACCAATGAATGTTACCCAGCTCAGTACATTAAGAATCTGTCTTCCTAACACATATGGCAGTGCATACAGCCTAAAATCTGACAATTAAGGGAATTTAAAATCAACTCTAGGGAAGATCATGATTTAAAAGCTATTATTTGCTGCTAGCCTCCACCCCCAGCATTTTAAATAAATATATATACTAATGGGCCAATAATAGGTCCTAAAATTATTTTCAATTTTTAGCTCATATTTCAAAGTAACTCAGGATTTTTCCCAATAAAATGCTGCATTCTCAAATGCTTTACAAACAGTAAATCATTTTCATGACTATAATTTTTACACTGTCTGAACACAAAGCTGAGAATAAATTTGAAGCTATGCCACTTCTGAATTTAAGTGAGTTTTGCCTCTGCTTTTGCTGATGTCTCTCCTTCATGACAGTCCACAGTATACACCAATTAGTCTGCCTAATTTTTCTAATATATGTAGAAAACACGCTTTCACCTTTTCTTGCACCCCTCTCCACATGCAGGGTGATTCTACATTGATGCGACAGTTATTGGAAAAAGTATCCTAATTGAACAATTAACTGAAAAGCACAGGAGCCTAGTACATGATTGTGAGAGTATCTTTTGCTTATTTCTGAGGGAATCTATTAGTGGCTGATATACAATTATGGAACCAATTAATTTAGTGTTAGGTGATTTTTTGTAGATAACTTGAGTACTGGTAGTTTACTGCTTTGCTGTTGCTTGGTTTGGGGTTTTTTGTTTTGTTTGTTGCTGTTCGTGGTGTCATTGTTGGTGTGAATAATTTACAAAGCCAGACAAACAAAAATCCTGAAAAACTGCAGAATTCTGGGAGCTCTGTAGCATCAGGATCTTTCTGTAAGCAAAATATGTTACAGAAAATCTAAAGTTTTTCTCCTTCTTTTACTTAGGAGAAATTGGATCATACTATGAAAACCAAACAAGAACATAGATAGACATTTTGTAAGGACATGCCATTTAATAGCTGTGCATCCTCTCTCTCACACCCCACAATCAAAAGTGGGCTCGTTCCTTTGCTATGAGTATGGCCCAGATGCTGCATAGTAGAAAAAACACTAGAAACTACATTAAAGTATATTCTCCAGCTGTCCCACAGTTTTGGTTTGGTTGAGCCAAAGATTACCCTCAAGAAAAAAAAAGTGAAAAACTTGTAATATATTGCAGTTAGAAAACAAAATTTGCAAGTATTGTATTTGTCTACAGGTGGTCATGCTGAAGCACAGTCATTTTGACATTCTTTTATATTTTTGCACAGAATGAATTAAGTCAAAAACAAAGTTAAAAAAAATTATACTTTCTCTTCTGCAACATGTTTAAGTCAAGAGTTTTAAATAAAAATACAAAGTTTTGCTTCAGTGATTTTGCTGTAATCAGCCATAAATCAAAGCACATTGTTTCATTAAAACTTAAGCTCCACAGGGACCATGTGACAGAAGACAGGCCAATATGAAAACATACCTGATGCTTCTTGAGCTTTCGCCTTCAGACCTGCAAAACAACATTAAAAAAGCATTTAGAAAGCTACCACTTCAACATTTCACATTCATAAACCAGACCCCATCTATGTTCTACAGAGGACACTTGGTATTTCTTGTGCTTTTTAAACCTTCTTCATCAATTAATGGAAAAATGTTCTACTTAAAGTAACTAGAAATCAGTTAGGAGAAACAAAAAATAAAGGAGATAGGTAATAGTCAGCAATGAAGAAAATTAAATGTATGCTGTCACACTTCTGAACTTTCATGAAGACCTTTTGTAAACATGCAGTATTGAAGATTTATGTTCTACATTTGTAAACTGAAAATGTCAGCTTTTGACAAAACATACAAACAGCAGATTAGCTTTTACATTTTTTAGCCTTTCTTCAATCTTCAGTACTAAAAGGTCACAGGGAAATACACTTGGGAATCTAATCCCCAGACTTTTTGAATAGTGTTCTGTTCCCAAGGAACTATAGATAACAAATACAATTAACTTAAAAGAAGATTGTATTCAAAAACAGATTTGCATGATTTTCAAATTATGAAACGTGAAAGAAAAATACACTCTTCTTCATGTATTTAAACGGCTACTATAAGATTTTTTTCCTACCAAAAGACCGAAGTTGTGAATCTACAATGAGACAAAGTCTAATTTTCCTCTGTTTTCTATTTTTAAATCTGGAAATTGAATACAGTATTATTCAAACTGACAAACTTCCCTTCCATGAAGAAAAATAGAAACATGATATAGCTTTAATATTTCATGAATGAGAGCAAAATCCAGAGCAGAATACATAAAATCACTGCCTGATTGTGTCAAAAAATAAATCCAGTATCTCTGCTATATATGTCCTAAAATAGCTGCTTACATAGACTAGGGAAGTAAAAGATGACAAACTTCTTTGATTTATGTACCTCTAATTCTTTTCCTTTATTTCTAAAAGGTTAAGAAAATCCAATCGCATGCCACACCCTATGTAAGAGCCAAAATAAAATATATGAAAAGGAAAAACATGTCAGCTACCATCAACCTCTACAAACTTAAGACTTTGGATATAATGTGATTTGAATTTTTATTTGCTTACAGCTACAGCTGTCATTGATTGCACAAATCTTCTGTCACTACTTCATCTTTCTCTATGCATATTAACAGTTTTGCATAAGAGAATACTATTTTTGTTTAGCATTAAAATGAGAAAATTAACTGGAAAACATGGAAAGGATTTTAAATTATTGCAAACAACTCTCTGAATAATAAAATCATCTGAACTGTAGAACTTAAACCCACATGAAGTAAGAACTGAGAAAAATGCATTACATATATATTCTAATCAATAGGATTATAAAAGCAGGTAACAGCACTGGTTATAGTTAGGTCTGATTCCTCCCACTACAAAAAAGTGTATTTTTGATTGCTTGTTACAATTTTGCCAAACTTGGCACTGTTAAGTCTGAAGTTTTTTCATACTCTGCACCTTCTTCAGAATTAATTATTTGGGAAAGATTCAGCTAAAATGATTCAATTGTTTCTGTAAATAATTAGGAGGAAATAAATAAATAAAACAAAACACTGGCCCATTTAAGAGTGATTTTTAACAAAAAAAAACAACAAACATTTGTAACAACTGAAGTTGTAGTGCTTCCATATTTTGGAGACAGAGCTTGAAATTCTGCCATGGGATCATCCAAGAGTGTCAGGACAGACCTTATGACATCTGTTTTCAGATGCAGCTAATTATGGGGCTCGTAGAATGTGGCAACTCAAACTATTTGCAGAGAGCATCCTCCAGCCTGGGGCTGTAGGGTGGGTGGGTGGGCAGGCAGCAAGGGAAGCAGGAAGTGGTGTTTACAGGAAGTTTGGCAAGTACACAAGGGGAAAAGAGTGAACACTGGAGAGGTGAGGAGGTGATAGATACATGGGGAAGGGCTATAGAGAAGAGATTATGTGGGTCATGCTGCAGGCAGAGGTGAGGTTCTATAACTAAAGCAGACTGACCACTAGAATTTAGTACAAAATAGGGGTGCACCAATAAGGATTTTTTGGCTGATACCAATGGCCAATAATTAACCAAGCTATCAGCTAGTACCAGTCCAATAGCCGATATGCAGCCCACCAGCTTGGAGATTGATGTCCTGCCAGTAAATCTGTGGGGAGAAAGGGCATGGAGAGAGGGTCAGATCAAGAACCCCAGTGAGGGAGGGAGTAGGGCAGAGGAAGGGGCAGGGTGGTGAATGCAACCCCAGGAGCAGGGTGAAGCTGCAGGCAGCTTGTCCAGGGAGTGCCAGGAGGTGGAGAGTGGCAACAGCTCCCCATCACTGCATGCACCCGTGGGGGAGGCATAGAGGGCATGTGCTGCCCAGATTTGTGCACAAGGTGAAGGCAGGCTGCCTGCTGTGGGCTCAGGACCAGCAGCTGCGCTAGCCTTTTTCCAGTGAGGGGCTGGGCAGGGCTGCATTCAGGGTGGGCAGGAGTGAGGAGGGCAGAAGTGGCACTGGGAGGGGGAGCTATGGGGAATTCTGGGGTGGCTGTAGCCTCTCCATCCCAGCACCACCACTGCCTGCCCTGCTCCCGCCTGCCCCAAGCGCAGCCCTGGCCCAGCCCCATCAGGAAGAGGCTGGCACAGCCCCTGGCCCCAAGCCCACAGCAGGCAGCCTGCCCTCACCCCACACACAAATACAAGGGGCACATGCTCCCCATGCATCCCCCAGGGTGCACACAGAGGTGGGAAACTGCACCCCTCCCCACCCCACCCCGTCTCCATACCTCCTGTACCCCTTGAACAAGCCATCCATGGCTTTGCCCCACTCCCAGAGTTGCATCCACCACCCTGGCTGGGCAGTGCCTATCCCTGTCCCACTCCCTCCCTCTCACCATGGGGGCCTCGGTTTGCCCCTCCCATGCCCCTTCCCTCCAAGCCTTACTGGCCAGACTATTCTCCACACTGCTGGGCTGCATTCTTGGCCACGTGCATGATGCAGCTGCACGCATGCACACGGCATTTATCTGTGACATTATCAGCTACACTGGCCAAAAAAACCATGGAATTCTGCATTTCTATATAATTCTTGATAGTGAATAGCTGTGGGATCCACTAACAAAGGGAGCATCACATCTTCCCTACCACCTACTCTTCAAAAGGCGGCAAAACAAGCTCCAAGTACTACTAGTTACTCCATTTGTTGAAATAGTAGCAGTCTGTGTCCATGGATTGAATGGCTTGATCCCATTCAGCTGGATGTCAGTCTGAATTCAGAAGAAAGAATTTCTTAGTTTATTTAAAGACACTTTGGCGCAACTTTATCAAAATCCAATATATATTATGACAGTAAAGATTTCATACCTTCTAGATTTTTGATCGAAGAAGAAATGACAATAACTAAAATCTGCCTTCATCTCTCCAGAGATGATATCTAATGTTCTGTTTGAGGCTTCACAAAAGCACTGGCTGATAAAAAGCCAGTAAGTTTGTTATACATTTGGGAAGAAAGTAGAATTCAAAATTCTGTAAATATTAGCACCTAATTTTCAGAATCTCTCTCAGGCCCATCAGGTGGTGGAGATGTTTTTGTTTATTTTTTGTCTATTGTAACCTTCCATAATTATTTCAATTTTTATCTAAACTGAACTGGATGCAAGGGTTCTCTTTAAGGGCTAAATACAGATAGTCAAAAAGCCTGACGCTGAATCGATTCAGTCTTTGCAGGTTAAGTCTAAACTGCATAGAACAACAAACAGACATTCATTTACTTTTGATTCTGGAAATGCAGCCCATGCCTGCAGTGGCCCAGGCCAGAAGTTGGAGGTGCCTCCCTGCTCAGCTGGTGCAAACACTTTGGGCCAAGGCTAGCCAGCCTACCCTGCAAGGGTTGGGGGGAGGTGCAAAGCATCCTGGGAAGCTAGGGGACTGCAAGTTAACTTGAATCTGGAAGGGATCTGGAACAGAAGTTCAATAAACCAATTTAACCTAAATCAGTTAAGTATGATACTATATCAATCCAGGTTTATCTTAAACTGTTTCTAGCCATTTTGAAAGCACTTTCTGTGCACTGAACAGATTTGTACGGGTTTTCAATCACTTATACCATTTTATATGTACTTTCTGTCCCTAGCTTAAAGGGACAGTAGGCTGGGACTTGAAAGAAAATGTCACTGTCTTTATGTAGTCCTTAATCATGGAAGATAATTTGCCACAGCCTGCATTATAAAGATACAAGAACATTCTGTATATAGTGCACTGATTGCACTTGAGGTCAAAACTTGCAGATATCAGGGAATAAAAATAAATAAATAAATAAAAATCACCAAATGGTTGAGGATATTGACAGGGAATAGCTGAAAGACCATTTCAATACAATAGAAGTGCACTGAAGAACACTTACTGCTTTGAGCAAAATCAGCAATGCTTTCACCAGAAAGAAAAATGTAATACAGTATGTAATGTAACTCTTCCAGAGATGAAAATATTAACACAAAACCTGCATCAGCAGGTCTAATCACCCTTCTGGAATGTTTTGAAATTTTTCATTACAATCACCTCTCTATTTTAATGAATGCTGAAGATGTCTCTGTTAATCATAATTTTCCATTTAGAAACTAGGCTACATTTAAGGTTCTTCTATTACTAAGCACAGTTTACAGTCAAATTTGGTGTAACATCTGTAAGAAGACAGTAAAGAACAATGACGACCTGTATAAATTCTCAGCTTTAAGTGTCAGCGATATTCTTATGCAGCTTGATTTGTGCTAAATCAATTCTTCTATGTATCATGATAAGTTATTTTTTTCATAGAGAGGAGAGGAAAGTGGCACTATCCTATGCATCTACACATTACTGGTAGCCAATTAAGTGAATATCAAAATGGTTCATGCCACATGTCACAAACTAACCCCAGAAGTAAGGAGTATTTGGGGACATTCATGGAATATCATATATAGATGGTTTCTTGAATTAAGCTACTTATATAGTGAGCAGTCTGTTTGTAACTAATGTTAAGCTGTGTATTTAGCTGTGTTTAAGCTTCTCATTGTTATATTTGTATGGATTACAGTATTTGAGGGCAATGTATATTTCATACTTTTATATGATTGGGTAATATGGTAATGATCGAGTTAAACATTACCTTAGAAACAATAAGGTTTACAACTAATGGAGTCAAAGCATATCTGACGGAGAAAGGTAAGTACTAGAAATTCACATCTGAAGTGTCTAGGCTTGTTACATGTTATACTTTGGACATGCTTTCTCTAGATCATAGTAAACATTACCTAGTCCAGAAGTGTTTTGAGCAGTTGCACTACAAACCTTGCTATGATCTAAACTAAACACACCCTATGAGTGGTGGCTCTACACGTTATCTGAGTCATTGCAGTGCTTTCCTTGCATCATGAAGATACCTCATCATGTGTCAGGAAGAGGGGAAAAAGCAATAACAACTTGCAATGATGCTGCTGACCAGCTGGGGGAGCTCTCATTTGTCAGCAGCACCACTAAAAGAATCAGATGACTAAGGAGTCATCCCCCAGTACCCCATGGTTTCCCTGGAAAACAAGCTGTGGGGAAGGGAGGGGCAGGAAATCCTCCCCCCCAGTTACCCCACCCATGCATGGAGCCAGGAACAACCTGCCTCACTGGAACCAGGTCTCCCCAGCAGCAACAAGCTGTGGGAGGCAGGGAAAGAATCTCCCACCCTGCAATTTCCTCCTATGCATGCAAGGAGCCAGGGGACAACCTGCCTGGCTGAAGCAGAGCTCGAGTCACCCAAACAACAGAAAGTGGGTGGGGGGAATGCCCTCCCTCCTCCCTTCCACTTTCTTTCCCCCACAGAAATGCAGGAAGCCAGGGCACCCCTGCCTGGCCACAGTGCAACCCCATCTGCAACCTGCTGGCTCCCTGTGCTTGTACCAGGAAGTGTGAAGGGATACCCCCAGCCCTCCCCCATGCTTGCTGCTGCCTGGAATGCTCCAGCATGGCATGGGTGTCCCTGTTCATCTGCTCTGTGTTTACATGAGGGGGGGGAGGGGAGGGAGGGGATTTCTCTTCCTGGGTGCTGTTGGAGGGGGGAAATGAACCTAGGGCTCACAACTATGCTAGGGCAGGAGTTTCTTCCTTGTTTTTTTTCAAAATAGTTTACACTGGAGATGGAGCAATGCATCCTGGGATGCTGAAGGACCAGAAAATTGGTATCATGCAACATATTCCTTGCTGCATGTGCAAATTAAAGCTGGATAGCAACCAGCTATAACGTTAAGACCTCAAAAATGTGTACTAACTTTATAGCTGGTTGGAGCTGTAATAGCATCAGTGCTTTGCATGTGCAGCTGGTCTCTGTTAACTATACAATAACTGTACAGGGAGCCAAAGCATCGGAGGTCTTGAAGGCTCTGGTGCCCTACGCTATGCTGCAGGGGCTGGGAGCAACATACAGCTGTTTGTTGGTCCCGGCCCGCACGACGCACTGGAGTCTCCTGATCATATTACCTCTGTGGAGCATTTGGACATTAGCTCATCTTGTGTTCAATCATACAATCTGGCCAGTAATCCTCCTTTGCCAGAAAAGTTCCTAATTTTGCTTTGCTATGATGACACGTAACATGCATTTTATTGCTTGAACACTGGGGGCAGGTCCAGACGAGTGCTCACATGCATTTCCCCAGGAAATAGCAACAGCACATAGATATGCCACTGTTATTCTCCCTGGGGAATGCCCATGCATGTGTGCTGTGGCACATGGCAAATTGCCCTAGGGTGGGGTAGGGGAACCTGGGGCCAGCACTTGGGCTGGCCCCAGCAGCCTTACCTGGGTCCTAGGGGCCTCCTGGTACTTCAGTGGCAGCGATCTGGGCATGCAGAGCCTGGCCAGCCATGTGAGTGTGGTTCTGGCTTCAGGTGGTGCATGCTGCCACCATGAGGCATCTCCCATTTTTTTAGGGTTTGTTTTTGGGTTGTTTTTTTTGTTTTGTTTTGTTTTTTTTAAAGATACCGGGATTTCCTGGTATCTACATTTTGGTTCTGTGCTGCAAATATATAGCACTGATAACCTTTTCCTGTGTGCATTTTGCAGCGCTTCCAAATCCTTTGAGGTACCACAAAGCGCACACATGCTCTTATCTGGACATGCTCTGTGATGTTAGGACATGTAAACGGCACTTTAAGTGCTAAGGGTAACATGAGACAAAGTCCTTAAATATAACTGTAACAGAGAACAACCCTGACCTGCCAAATGGCTATACATCTGGAAGAGGAAGTTGTATGTATATGCCCCCTGAGAATTTGATAGAGATGCATGGGAAAGGATGGGCTGCCATGATAGTATGTTTTTAGTCCCAACCTGGAGACCCAAGAGGCTTTTGTTCTAAGAAATCATGAAGCATTGAATGACTTAACTTCTTTATTTCCCCAGCTGGGAAACCTGGGAACTACAGGCTGACAGGCTGGCTTGCTGTCAGGCATAGGATCAAAAAAAGAAACTTAATTTTGAGTGATAAGATGAAGGGGTAAGATCAAATCAGAGCTCTTATTGTTTGTTTGGTTTGTTTTAATTTCTCTGCCCATCTCAACGTATGGTCTCTGTTTTTTATTTATCTTCTTTATGCAATAAACCTCTCTGCTATTTCTTATAACTTGCTGTCTATGGTAAGTGATTTCAGAGCATTTGACTATATGGGTGGGCCTCTTCTGCAGAGGAGAGGAGAATCTGTAATTTCTAGCAGAAACTGGATAAAAGGTACGATTCTTTAAGATTACAAAAGTCTCCTCTAAGAGGTGGCAAGGCTGGTGAGACAGCACAAGCTGTGGTGCCCTGGGCCAAGGATCTGGTCTGGAACATCTCAGCTTGTTCTTAGTGGCCAAGCAGCAGACAACGCTTGGGTTGGGACAGAGGTTTGGGACTGAAGGACATCCCTGAAGGCATAAAAGTGTAGGGTGACCATCTTATTTTAAAGGCAATCTGGGACACTGCCCCCGCTTACCTCCCCCCACCCCTCCCAGCAAATCCCCATCCCAGGATGGAGGAGCAGGTGCCCAGCTCACCTCGTCCCCTGTCTCCAGCAGCTGCTCAAGAGGACCCAGGCTGGTCAGTGCAGGCAGTGTGGCACCAGTCTGGGACTTTTATTTCCCTTTTCATCAACCAGCCAGAACACTGGGACAGCCTATGAAATCCAGGACTGTCCCAGCCAAACCTGGATATCTGGTCACCCTTCATAAGCATACCTTAGTGTGTCACACCACATACTGGTTCCCATTAACAATGGCAGTATCTTAGCAGGTTTTTACTTGCAAGTGGAGGGAAAATACAGTTTTTGTAATTTAAGTTAGAAGAACACATGGTGTGTGGTTGCATTAAAACTTCATTATCTCCCAACTTGGAAACACACCCCAGTGATGTGCATCTCAAAAGAGTGACCCTTACTCTGACAAATCCTTTGTACATCCTAACAGAACCCCTGATCATGTCTGAAAAGATGGACCTTCTTTGGCCTACCTGTTGGTCTCAGGCCACTTCAGAATCTTGCCTACCCTTGTGAATGGGGGTTATGGGTTACCAAGTTGAGGACCTCCCTTCAAAAGGTTTCAAGTTTCTCTTACAAGCACATGGTGCATCAGCAAAATCCTAGGTCCCATTTACTATTAGACACTGGCCCTCTTGGCATTTATTGACACTGGATAAGCTGACAAGTAGCATGGTCATACCCCTCATACACAGGCTGGTATCTACTATTCTATGTCTACCAAATCTGCTCAAGTCAAATGTCATCAACTTCGTTCCCAAGAAGCTCAGGCCTTACTTAGTGATGTTTGTAATGCTGAACACTCCCCCATCCTTCCATCTCCAAAATCATCATGACTACTCCATGGCTCACATTCTTCTGAGTCCTGGTCACATGGTTTTTACCCATCAACTCCCTGACAAGCACACCTTTGACACATTTCAAGCTGAATACCAAAAACCCACTAATCATCTTGGAAAATAAAAGCACTCTTCTATCTTCATACCAAGGTTTTCCTAATTTCCAATTAAACCTTGCTAGGAATGCAACTATAGCACTGAGCAACCACTGAGAAAAAGTTTAAAAAAAACAACTGCCAATTGATTTTTTTTTTTAAATATTCAGGATTACATATTCATTCTTTTGAAAACAAGTAATCATATGAACGAGATTTTTATTAATGGAAAGCAAAACTGTTAATATTAACACAAAAATTTGCTCTGGAGAAATCTCTCGGGCAATTTGAGAAGCTTTCTTCTCAAGTCATACTACATCAATTACACACATTCATCAATAAATTTATGGTGAGAAAACGTGTCAAGTATTCAAAGAAAGCCTGGGTCACATGAGTATTTCTGTATGAGTATTTATTTCCCCTAATCAGATGACCTAGTATCTTATGCCATCAATGATAAATTGAAAAATAAAACAAGCTATAACCCAAAATTCATATCTATATGGCTTATAAAAACTTCAAATAAATATATTCATAAAAATAAATTACTTGTTTGTAAACAAATTGCTTTAGCAAAACCAACTACTGTACCTTAAATTAATTGTCGATTGCAAATACTTCATGGGGGAAATACAACTCAGCTCTAAACAGCCCTCTTGAAGCTGACCGAAATAAATCCAGTATATCCAACATGAGTTGAGCAGACTTGTATGTTGATACATTACAATGCAAGCAGCAACATTTCACAACTCCTCTGTAAAGCCATAGGGCTTTGTTACATGTTAATTTTAGGTGATTCCTGGAGCTCTTAAACCTGCCCTGGAGTGGCATAACTAAGATGTCTAAAGGGTGCTTAAAAACTAGTTTCATGTGTTAGTGGCTGGACAATCCAGGGCTTATCTGTGATCTGTGTTACCCAGCTCATGTTACACTAACATGTGGCCACTCTAGGCTGCACATTAAAAGTAACCCTCCCACCCCCTACACACACACGGCCCAGATGGGGCTCACTGCCCCTACCCCCCATGTCGTCACATGGTTAGTGGCTCATAGCGCTGTCCCAGGGGAGCACATAAGGGGAACCCATTTGCCTGGTCACCGCTCCCGCTCACTCGGCTGGACTCAAGAACAGTGACAGCCTGGCAGCAGCTGGGCCAGCAGGATTCTCCTTTCCTGCTCATTTTCCCAGGACAGCACCAGTATTCACAAGCAAGCTGGGTGGGTGAGAAAGGGGGTGGGGATCTATGGTGCTGGGGGGCAGCAGGATGATCCTGGGAACCCTTAGGGGCAATGGGGGAGCCACCAGCCAGACTGGCCTGGGTTGGTGGAACAAGTAAAGTCCCAGGCACAAGTAAAATACCTTGGAGAGAAGGCAACTAGTTTACAAATGAATCAACAAAATAAGTTTTGCCTTAAGCTAAATTGCTGAAGTGATGTTCATTGCTCATTCAAAACTCTTAATAAAACATTATTTTAAAGGCAATACTGAAACCGCTTCTTATGCCAATGTGAAAATGGCTATGGAACAAAATGGAATCAAGCACTTAACTGTGTTAAGAAAATACCTTTCAACCCATTCAGTTAAACCACTAACACAGAGTCATTGCTGAAACAAGTGAAAGTGAATCAGTGTCAAAGACCAGACACTGAAAATGTCCACCTGGACTTAAAAAAAATTTAAAAAAATCAATATACAAAATTTACTTTCTACACCTCTTTAACCACCTAGTAATAAAAATTGCCATCCCCTGTTACATCTTAAATATGCTGATGGTGAGTGTCAGAATGAATGCATAGACCTCTTGCAGAACTTGCAAGGATTTCATACAGTGATATCTTTTATGGAACCAATTATGTAGTTGGGAATAGTTAGAGAAACTTTCTAATGCAAGATATTTTGAATTCAAGACAAGCGTCCCGAGGAAGAATGCCTTGCATTCGAATGCTTCTCAAACTCTATTCCTAGCTACATAGTTGGTTCAATAAAAGATATCACCCAATGAAATCCTAGCCCCTCTCAATTTCTGGACCATCATGGCTACATCATTCTTACCCTATGTAACTTTTAGAAGACTGTTTCATCCAACAGAATTTCCTACTCATCATCTTATCCATTCACTCATCTCATTCCATTTTTACTATAATTATTTTTAAAGAAAAACTTCAGTTAGGAGAAAACTTCTCCATAGATTTCAAATTTAAATTTTTGTTTCAGTTTTTAAAGTACAGAAGTTTGCTTATTTTGCTTTATCCTTCTTTCCACTTCTCTCTTTCCATACTATTCCTAGTCTATTCCTCCTCTTTTCTCAGTCCACATTTATACCTTTCAAATCATTTCCATCTTTGCAATGCCAATTTGAAACATTAAACAGATCAATTCAATTTCATTTTGCAGTTGCTTTTACATCAACTAAATGGGCTAACAGATATGCAGCTCCCCGCTATAACTCATGATGTTTCACAGGAAGTGCCACGAGTTACAAAGATCCTCCCCAAACCAAAAGACATTCTCAGTTGGGTCTGGGGGAATAGGGGATCAAGCTGCACTATGGAGCTGGCTGTGTATCTTCAGCACCTCCTTCCCCTCACTTCACCCTCCTAGCATGTCCCCCCACTCCTCCCACCCACACCTTTTTATCCTGAAGACAGCACCAGAGCTAGGAGGGAGCTTAGGCTGGGGTCTGCTTAGCTTGCGCTGGGGGTGGAGGGTGGATTGGAGACCTCCCCACACATCAGGGGGGCTTCAATACAGCACAGGCTGGACAAACCCCAGAAAGAGATCCATCCCCTCCTTCCCCCCTCCCACCCCCTTCTCCTATCCTGAAGACAACACTGGAGCTGGGAGGGGGGCAGGGGAAGAGGCTGCTTGATCCTGGCATGCACTTGACAGAAGTTAATGAAGGCATTCTGCTTTGGAGCACCTTCATCTGAACCTTTATGATGATAATTTATCTGTCGTGAGATCAAGCACTTTTAAAGTGCGCTGCAGCCGTGCACTTCTGTCAGGGCACAGCTGTAGAATGCTTTCAACATCACTTCTGTCAGCACCCTTTGCTAGCATCTGCTGTTCATTAGAATTGCGTTGGGCAGAGCACTTTTAAGTTTCTAATATTCAGAAAGTCTAGTATGTGGCAGCAAAGTAAACATAGCAAAGAATAAAAGTACATGTAGATGCTATGATTACATATGCTGGGTATAGTTACCAGCCATTGCAGAGCAACCTAGCTATGCAGTGTAGATGCACACCCCTAGGAGACTTGCCTGTAATTGCATATAATAAGCTTTGTTGTTGTTGGCTAAGAGCAGAATTTTAGATTTAATGCTAATAAGAAGCTGATTTAAAGCAAGATACTAAGGAAGCAGAAAATGTATGAATACAGTACTTTTGGTGTTTTGATGCTAATCTGCAGCTGACTTCAGGAGTTGGCAGTGTAGCAAAATTACATTCTTCTGTGAAAAATTGTTTCGACAAACCATTTTTTCCAAAGGATTTTTTTCCTGACTAAACAAATTTTGACCAGCATTCTTACCAATTAACTTGTTACAAGATATATATCCCATCCAGAAATGTGCCAGACATTTTGGTGTCTAAATAGTAAAATATAGGACAATACAAAGAAATGTAAATCTCTGAAATCATGCAAATCTTCTGAAGGATTAGTATATACAATTCCACTACATTTCAACTCACTATACCCACAGTTTTTGACCTTAAAGGCTTCCACAGCCTGACAAACACTAAGCCAACACTTATGTGTTAGACTCAAGGCACCCCTTCAAAAAATGCCACCTCTAAGCTTTCACTCATTTCTTGACTATAGAAAAAGAATATTGCTGTAAAAGAACTCAGAAAGACCACAACAGGTCTGAATATTTTTGACACTATGGAATACTATTTGAAATCTCTGGCAGTGCCCAGACGAGCATGACCGTGCAGTATGTGGCTCTGCAGACCTGTCTACAGTGCCACACACTGTACATTCAGACATTTCCTGCGCTGCCACCTTGCAGTGTGGGGGAGGGGAGTATTAACCCCGGGAGATGGAATCCAAAAAATTTGCACTCAAAAAGAGTGGGGCAGCACACATGAGTCAGCATGGGCCACCAAGAACTGGAACCTGGCTGGTTGCAGTCATGCTCTGGCTGCCAGCCAGGCTCCAAGCCACAGGAGCACTATGGCTACAGCTTCCCCAGCCCCCAGGTAAGGATGCTTGGGCCAGCACAGTTGCTAGCCCCACCTTCCCCTACCCCACCCGAAGTAACCTGCCATGCACAAGAGGGTGCATGTCACGGGGGTTTCCCAGGGGACAACCAGCAGCAGCACGAGGTGTGCCACTACTAGTTGTCCCTAGGGAACCAAATGTCTGTGCACATCTGGATGTGGCTTCTGGGTTTATTTTGTGAATCATGGGTAGACATCTGCACACCTGATATTGCTTTGCACCCTTAAAAGGATCTCACAAAATTTAGGTTGAGAATCACAGGTATATTAGCCGTTTATTTAAAAATTCTTTAGAATGTTTCATGAGATATTTTAAGAATGTTTATTTGGGTTCCACAACAATCAATTTAACTTGTGAAGAAATTTCAGTTTTCTTCCTTTACTCTGAATTTACACTAATTTGCTCTGATAAGTGGCTATTAGCAAATTTAAAGCATGTCTTATTGATTTAAAATTTTAAGTCACAGATCTAAAATTTCCTCTCCATCTTCATGAACAGAACTGGATTTGTATTTATATATCACTGAAGTGATTATGGAGGGTTTTTTTTCTGTTTTGTTCTTTTCCCCTATTACAGATCACTGTTCCCTATTTAGGAAATGCATGTAAACATCCTTTTAAGATTAGAATAGCCAGCAGATACAAAACTATCATTTTAACTCCTAGCAGGATTTAATATCAGGCTACTTCAAGTACAGACCAGGAAGAACAAACATGGCCAGCTGTGACACAGTCAGCCTTAAACAAACAAACAAATCAATGCTTAAAAGTCTGTTATAGGAAGCAAATAACCAAAATTAAAATAATCTACACTGAAAATGTGAGTGAGCCAGTTTGAGCCTACAGTTTACTTGTAAACCATAACCAAGGGATTCCCTTTTACATTAAGAAAGGTAATGCAAGCCAGAATCGCAAATCCACATTACTTTTTTGCTTACATGTAAGTTAGCAAATCAGAGATCTTAAAATTAAAATCCTTGGAATTCCCAGCCCTGGAAAAAGTAATGGTGAGAAGCAAAAAAAACCCTATCTAAACACTTGGAACTGGTTACAACAGAGATAATGTGAAAACAAAGGTGCCTGGGAAAGAGCTCTCACCCTCCTCACCCATGACAAGAATAGGAGCTGCAGCAAGCAACAGGAACAGGCCATCTGCATCATCAAGTTCCAGTCATTTTGCAAACTGTTCTCTAAACAGGCAGCGGAGTTCACTGCTTATGTTAGGGGGAAGATTTTCATCACACTGTATTTTTTTAAATGCCAAAGTCTATGTCAGGGGGGGCAAAAAAAGAACACCACCAAAACACCCCCAAAGATCCATGCAGATTTTAGTAGCTACAAAGGGGTCAATTACCCCTCGACAGCAACAGCAAACTCTACTGCCAGTCTGCAAAACTACAATTCTAAGACCACCTTGCACTGATACACATTGCCTGTGCTGTTGCAATATGCTGTTGGAAAGTGCAAACAGAGCAGAGAGGCTGAGGCACCCCCTGCTAATCTTTCTAGTGTCCATTCCTTTATGCAACACACAGGGCACATGCCCAGCTTGCCTACCCCACATTATGTTATTGGGGTGGCAAACAGGTTTCCTATCCCATGAACATTTTCAAGTATTGAAAACATTTCTCTATCATGATGAACCTTTAGAATTTGCTCAAGAGATATCCAGGAACAACCAGGACTCCAGCAGTTAAGGCATTCACCTGGGTTCAAATCCCTGCTCTGTCTGATTCTGATTAAAACCACTACAGACCTGGCTTTTCCTTAGTGGATGGGTCTCTTTTCTCTTAACTTTAACTAAAGCTATCCTCAAAACTAATATGGACCCATAAAAATATCATTTTTGACAAACTGGAATCTTCTATCAAAAAAAGTTTGCTGGAAAATTCAGTGTTATCTATAATTTCTTTTAATGCCACAAATCAGTGTTAGGGCAAGCTTTAAAATACAACCCTTTTTTGAAAAATCTTATACAACTATTAGAATAAATTATATGTTGATGGCTATATATGTAAATGCCACTATATTAACTTTAAACTTAGCAAATTATTTTATTGTACTTTATTTAGCACGTCTTCTAGTGCAGTTATAGTGCAAAATTTCAGTAATATCAAATACAGATATAAGAACCTACTTGCTAAAATTTGGTAATTTTGGTCATATGTCCAGAATGTACTGAGCCTCCCCTTACTTGCAGGAAAGTGAAGAGAAAGGAGAAAGACCTGGAGAAAGTGGAGTGTACACTCCACTAAGCCAAATTTCACAAATCAGAGAGGGATTTCCTCTCCCAATGTGGCAGACAGATTTGAAGATTTTTTTTTTCTTTTCAACCTTTCTCATCTTCCAAGATGAGGCTTACCCTCACCAGACTGATAACAGTTAAATTAGCATGTAAGATTCTTAACAAAATCAAGACCCAAGAAAGCCTATTTTATATCTTCTATTAGCACCCAAACCCAAAACAGAAATTCCACAGCATTTCCTACCACTTAAAAATATACCAAACCACAGAACAACAAGTGGGTTAATGTTTCAAGAGCCTTCAAAATGAAAAATTACCCTTTTTTAAATATAATAAGAACTGCAGACCCCATTAGCCGACTCTATAGGATCATGCTTTAATATTATTTCCTTCTGAAGGTATAAGGGGAATGTTACATAGCCAGAATGTCAACCAAGGTTTACATCTCCATGACAACATCCTAGCTCCTATGAAGTCAAACAGAAAAAAGTCCTATTGACATCAATAAGGCTAGAATTTCAACCAAGGTCATCTAAAATATAACAAACATCTTATTGGTCAGCCATTTTGCCCAGTCTCAACAGGTTTTGTGTTTATTTTTCCATACCGTTCTTTCCTGCTTTTGAGGAAACATATAAAGCAGCCATCCTACCAATTTTCTTTCTTTGAAATAGGCTTTAGAGACATCCTACTGACTAGATGAATAAAGGCTCAACACTATTCAGTTTTGCAAGCATGAGTAAATTTAGAACACAATGGCACAAAAGCTGTTCTCTGCTGTGGCCAGAAGACCTCCTATGCAGAACATTCACAATTTCTTCAGTCCTTATGAGTAGTTTACCCAAGGCTTTATAAACCTTCAGGAAAACAGTCAGAAACATCATTCAGAACAAAATCCTAAAGTACATTAAAAGAAATCGTATTATTTGCCTTAAAATGGTAACAAACAAATTCCTAAGTTGAGAAAACCATTACATGCTTTAAACTTAGCCACTTCTGTCATCTATTAAATGACTCAACAAGCAAGACCACTTGTTTTTTTTAGGAGCCACAGGAGACTTCAAAAAATGGTAAAACAGTGAGCAATCTCATTGAGCTGAATGAAAGTAAGCATGTGCCACTGCAACACACACACTTGAATACCTAGTTTAATTTAGCATCAGCACAATACAATTTATGCCAAATGCCATAATACCAATTCAAGCTATCTGAAGTTAGGCACAGAAATATCCCATTTATTGAGAGTAAAATTGACTTCCTTTTGTGCCATATGTGGTATGGAACATCATATTTATTACACAAGTTTAGAAAACAAAGAAAAGTTACTGTGATATAAATTATTTTTTAAAGTTAACTGTTCTGTACTTTAAGTACTTAATAAATTCTACCCACTGGGTAGATTTTACAACGTCATTTTTTGTTCAATTTATTTAAGGAAAGATGTGCATTTTTAAATGTTACAGCATCATTAGAAATACATTATTATTAGCTGAGAATATGTAATTTACAATCCAATGCTAAATATAACAATATCCTGTTACTGAAAAGAGTGTTATGGTATGAAATGCAAACAAGGACAGCCTTCACTATAAAAACATGCTTTTGGGTGTCACAGCAATAGTACTATCAAGAACAATGAAGGACAGATAAAATCATACAATGAATTGCTAGCAACACAGATTTATATTTCTATATTTAAATGGTGTTTCTCTTACAGTAAGAAAAGTTGTTTCCACTCTATCATATGAAAACAGAATAATTAAAATACCCAAAGCATTTCCCTCTGTTCTTTCCAGCAACGTACAAATTAAAGGTCAGTCTTGCAGCCACCTTGTGTGATACTTCAATGGGGCTCCTATTGGACTGGACTGGACTCTAAAGACTAACATTTCTACAGAGTAAAACAAATTGATCTTAAAAAAATACTATACCGCATCCATCAGACAACTGGCACATGAAAAATGAAGGCATGTATTGCAGTGTTTAATCTTTAGTATCAGAATCCTTTGAGTGCTTTGAGCTAAAGGAATCCTTCCTTAATTTTGGCTCTTTTCACCACAAATACTTAGTATCAGTTTTGGGTAGTGTGCATATGTGCACATGCAGAGATTTCATAAAATATGAGATACAGAACCTTCAGAAGTCCTTCAAAATTCCACCTTTAAAGTGAGAAAGAACACAGAATCACTTATTTGCGCACCAGGGCTATGCACTCAAAGTTTTAGCCAGGAAAACATTAGTTATGAAAATTCTGCACAGGCACCCAAACTAAAGTTAACTCACTGCTCAAGACAGCATGGAAAAATGGTGAGGATCCTAGTCTAACTGAAAACTGCACAGGCAGCTTTCCCCTGGGGATAAGACAGAACTCAAGGACCATAAATGACCAGTGCTTTATGCACTCTCAGCACTCTTATATTTATGGCCATCATGACGTGCACATAAACGTTAATTCAACAGAAAGTATTAGCTTTAATATTTTAACATAAAATAGTGAATGTAGGAAACATAGTAGGGTCTGCTAGTGACAGAAAACAGCCTTTCAGACCTAGAGCCAGATTCCCCAGCACCTGTGGCTCTACACAAGTGGCACAAGGTACCAGAAATGATAACTCAGCTGGCTATTGAGTGAGCCAGTTATAATTTCTTAATGTAAAAGGGAATCCCTTGGTCAAAAAAAATTATACAAATAGCTTCATATCTACATCTTCTGTCTTTCAACATAATGGACTTGCATAGGAGAACAGTAATGTACAGCCAAAGAGACCCATGACTGTGAAGCTGCTGACAACTAGACAGAAATCAGAGCAACCTCAGACATATATAGTATAGGCAAGAAAAAGGCAGATCCAGGGAGGGATGCAAATGCCTCTCCTCTTTCATTCCTGGCCCACCCAAAAAGTTTAAATTCAACTGTCTGGCAATGACAGCAGCATTTCTATTCAGGCAGCACTGAGAAAGTCAATAGACTTCATGGCTCATTGTAACCTACCAGATTCTCTCTAAACCCTTAATTCCACAGGTGTTAATAACCCTCTTTTTTAATTTCTTGATGTTCCACTAATCAAGCTACCTTTTCTTCTGCAATTTTGCTTTGTTAGCTACTCCTGGTAACGTAGCTCCTATTTCACAGCCCTGCAGACAGCTTTTCACTCTACCTAAAAACATTAATTCAGATGTGGAAACATTAACTTGGGTAAACATTAACTCAGGTGTGGAAATAACTTTCAGTGAAGTACTGGATACGTTGTCAAGATGCTCAAGAGGCTAGATTTTGTTTTATGCACCTGAAGAGAAGTACATTAAGGGCGCAGACAGAAGTGACAACTTTCACTCTATCTGGCCACAGAAAGCAGTTTATAGCCATGACCAAACAAGTGCACGGCTGCAGACAGCTTCAAAAATGGCCAATCAGGTGAAAATCTGACCCCTCATGTCAGATGAAGACATTTCAAAACAGAGCGTCTTCTGTAACTTCTGTCTGTGCTGCCTGCCAGCCTCAAGCTGTTTTCAGAATGGGAGGAGGGAAAGGGAACTGAGGGAGTTTGGTCTGGGGTCGTTCAGCCAGTGCTGGAGGGTGGGGCAGGTGTATTGGAGCCCCTCCCCGCCCCCCCCCCCAAGGTGGGGGAGCTCCAATTCACCCACCCCATCCTGAAGGGCTGATTGGGGAAACCCTAGAATTAACTCTCTCTATTCCCTTTCCCCACCTCGCATTCCCTTAGTCCTCAGGCTTGCCAGGGGGCTGGTATAGTCTTCATACCCATGGGTGGATCTAGGATTTTGAAAAGGGGGGATGCAGATGCTGTGGTGTGTAAACAAAAAAAAACAACCCCACATTCTTTTTCAGTGAAAAAAAAAAAAAGAAAATAGAAGCTTTACTAATATGTTAGGACAGAGGTGGACAAAAACTGGCTGGATCTGGCCCATGGCTACCCCTGCAATGCTCCATATGGGGCTCAGCCTCACCTGCTCCCACCCAGGCAGCCTGCACCTGCACTCCCCCAGCTCTGGCTCTAGCCAGTGCACAGCTTCTGGCAGGGCTGTTCCCAGTGAGGCTGCAGATGGCCAGATATTCCTCTGCTCCCCTCACCTCCAGCGGTAGCAGCCAGGCTGAAGCTTCAGCCCCCCATGCCCACCTGGAGTGGCACAGCAGGGGGCAGGATTGGGAGGAGCAGCTGCTGGAGGCAAGGGGGGCACAGCAGCAACTGGCTGCCTGAAGAGCACTGGGAACAATCCCACCAGAAGCCACTTGCTGGCTGGGGCCAACGGAGCTGTTCTGCTCCCCTCACCTCCAGTTGTGGTTCCTGCTCCTGCCACGTTGTGCTTTTGCAGGCAGGTGGGCTGGAGGAAGCTTCAGTGGGAGGGTCCTGCCCAGTGCATAGACATCCAGCTCCAGGCCACCTACTACCCACTCTGCACCCTGCACAACTCAATGAGCAACTCCTGTGGGCAGGTGGAAGGCAGCCAGGAGCTGGATCTCCATGTACT
>NW_005842088.1:507310-507590 GCF_000455745.1 Alligator sinensis | reverse complement strand
GAAGAAAAGCTCCCCTGCGGGCCCCAGCCAATGCACAGCTTCTGGTGGGGCTGTTCCCGGTGCAGCTGCAGCCAGCCAGGTACTACTGTGCTCCCCTCACCTCCAGCAGACACTCCTCCTCCTACTCTTGCCCCCTACTGTGCCAGTACAGGTGGGTGGGCAGGCAGGGAGAAGCTTTGGCCTGGCTGCTTCTGTTGTAGGTGAGGAGGCTGGAGGAACATCTGGCTGGCTGCAGCTGCACTGGGAACAGCCCCAGCAGAAGCTGCAGCCAGGGGCTAAG
>NW_005842088.1:504971-507279 GCF_000455745.1 Alligator sinensis | reverse complement strand
GGGAAAGAGGAGTGAAAGTGCAGGCACAGGCTGCCCAGATGGGAGCAGGTGAGACTCAGTCCCATATGGAGCATTGCAGGACCAGCCACGGACCAGATCCAGCCAGTTGGCGGGCTGTATTTTGCCTGCCCCTGCCCTAACACATTAGTAAAGCTATTTTCTTTTTTAAACTGGAGAAAAATGTGTTGCGTTATACACCACAGCATCTGCACCCCACTTTTCAAAATCCTAGATCCACCCATGGCTGTGAAGGCTATACCAGCCCCCTGGTTAGCCTGAGGACTAAGGAAAGAAGCACATAGAGGGCCTGAAATCTCATTTCTCTGCTCACCGTCCCCCTTGGCTATAACCAGGCACAACCTTGTTAGACCAGAGATACAGTCTCTCCAGTCTAGGACAATGAATCTTAATCAGGATGGCACAAAATTTTTAAGCATGTGATGCGATATTGGCACCGTTAGGCATACAACACACAAATGCATGATTCACTGTCAGCTACATTCTCACTAGAAGTGTTTTGCTAGTATAACTGTTACACAGTAACATAGTCTAAGGCACTTTAATACCACTATAAAGAAACTGAATCCACTCTAGGTCATACCTTGCTAAAACTGTTTGCAGTGAGTGGGGAGGGATGAAAATCACAGTGAAGTAGTTATATAGTGCAGTATCTGTGTGTGGATCAGACCCAAGTCAAAGTAAATAAAATTTAAGTTCTTAAGTCACTTCTGAACATAGGCTGCAAGTGCTTTTTTAAACTTCATACTGGTTTTGTGTTTGGCTGCATTTTGAGTTTATTGGATGATAACCTTTTCAACATTTGCATTATGCTTCCTGATTAAATAAGTATAGAGTATATGCATTATACCTACATTTACTGTGCCTCAGTTACACAGTTGAAATATGCTGCATTCACGTGACTGCTAAGGAAAGATCGCTTTGTTTATGTATGAAAAAAATCTACAAAAAGCATTTCCAAGACCCACTGACCATATAGTGTCAGAACTAAGTGCCTCGGCACAGTGGAATTTTCTAGCACAATGAAGCTTTTTGGCACAGTGAAATTTCCGCTACGGTGGAGAACCCTGATGCAGAAAAAGCTCCCGCCATCCCTATGTAAATACGCACACCATTATTGGTCGGTTCTAAATTATTCCTACATGGTGACTAGCAATTGGTTTGCTAGCCGTATAAAAGTTAGAGCAGTTTCCGTCCAAGTCGGAGAACTCCGCGCCCATCTCGGAGTGAACGTGGCGGACTGATCACCCACCAACGACTCCCCGTCATCGACTTTCCCGACGTACCCCGTGTCCTGCATGCTCGTTGAATTGTTGTACTCCGTGTTCTGCATGCTCGTTGAATTGTTCACGGACATTTCACCTCGGTTTAAAGAGCTCTCGTTCGGTTGTAACTGAAGCTAACTTTCTGCCTACGCTGTATTCATCGACGGTGTAAGTAAAGCAATCTCTTTGTTTAACCGATACGCTTCCCTGCCTAATTCTGCTCCATTGGTCAAAAGTACCCGCCTGCCGTTTCGGGGCAGCCCGGCCTACCACTCAACCGCCACATGGCATCACGAACAGCATCTGGGGAAGACGCGATGGAGTTAGAATTAGTTAGAAACTGCCCCTGCCACAGTGAAAGGTGCCACATGACGAACGCCGTGGAACTAGGGGCACACATCGCCTATCACCAGGCGGGCGGAACGAGTGAAAGGCTCGTCAGCGGTTACCTTTCGCTGAAGGGAGAAGAGGGAGCTTCGAAAGAATGGGAAGCACATCTTCACCCCGGGGCATTCGGGTGTGTGATGGGTAGTGAGCGGGTCCTATTTAGGCCCTGCAAGGAAGTAAGCACCGTGTCCTTCACCAGAGTCAAACCGGCGGGCGCAGTAGACCCGACTCTGAGCCAAGAGTACGTCCGCTGTATGCGACTCGTGAGGGAGGGTGGAGAACCGACGCCGATCGACCGGTTCAGTCCCCCAGCCCTGGCGTCTGGGCTGAGGGGCCGCGAGCTTCTTTCTGAGCTCCGTAAAAATCTAGAGGCGGAGGGACGCGTCACAACTGAGAGGACAGGCCCGAAGTGCGACAAGGGGAGAATGTTAAATGTAATCTTCCGCACCATAACAACTTTGCTGCGGGAGAATGCGAATTTGGAAGCCCAACTGCTCACAGCCGTTCAGGTGGCTAAAGAGGCAGCAGTAAAAGAAAGCCTTGAGTCGACGCCATTTCAAGATGGCGCCGAGGAAGGAGTGAGCCGCCCGGAGAACCCGGAAAAGAAGGGCGGAGCTTCAGAGGAACCCGCGGGGACA
>NW_005842088.1:484723-504798 GCF_000455745.1 Alligator sinensis | reverse complement strand
GACTTGCGGGCCTGGGAAGAGGCTAGCTTCCTAACTCGTCAAGCCTCATGGAGTGGGGGGGCACGCCACCGACATAGACACAGTGACGTGCAACGTTCATTGGCCCATCCCACTTCCAGCGCTTATTGCGGGCCAAGTCGGCCACAAATCCCACACATGGCACGACGGCCGCCCATCGAAGGCCAGTGCAGAACAAATTCTACTAGCAATAATAGGAATCTCATACTGTTCCTGGAACTCCAGAGCACACGCACTGGGACTGACACTGCCCTAGCAGAGAGGACCGTGGCCTCACCGCCACCTGCGAAACCCTGGAATTGTTCCGGTGACTCTCAACCGTGTGGAAGCCTGCGTTGAGGTTTATGGAGGAAGAAATGCCATCATCCTTCGGATTCTCCTCAACCCACTGGCTGGCCAACCCGCAGGTAATCTTTTACGTCAACTCCCGCAATTACAGGCCCTTATGAAATCGGACACGGGCACTTCCACTGCATGCCCAATCAAGCCTCAGAGCGCAAGACATCGCAAATCTGACCTTCAATGAACATTGCAACCATTGCCGCAAAGAACGCCAGAGGAAAGGATCATGTTTGGATTCCTCCTACACCATTCAAGGCTCACTAAATGGCAGCTACGAATCCTGGCAATGGCAACTAGCATATGAACTAGGCTTCCAAGATCCGGGGGAGACAGACGACGAGTCATCTTACTGAGCGCAGACAAAAAAACCACGCGGCGCCTAAGTTACCCCGAATAAACTTGCGTGGATCGTCATCCCATTTCCGCGTCTGTCGCATCCATGAGCATGCAAGAGAGAATCGTCCAGAGTGGAGCCGTGTCCGAGCACCTGTATCGTGTGCTTTGGGGAGGGCAGAAAACAGCGGAAAATTTAATTGGCTGTCCTGTCGCGCGCGCGGTTCCATACAAACACTGTAGTATAAGTTAATTAACTGTTCTAAGAAATTTTTCTTTACAGTTTTTTGCCCGAGGCCCAGGGTGCGTGGCGGAGGGAAAACCCCAAGAGAAAGATAGAGAAAAAGAGTACCGGAGACGCGGGGGCCTGACGTGTGACTTCACCATGACACCTACTGAAGTCCTCATAATTGAACTTTTTGTAACCAATATACTTATGTGTATTTGTGTTTGCATTGGTTATTATTTAATTCGATCTGTTGAGGACGATCTTTTTTCGTTGTATGCTTTTGTGTATACCCATTTACCATATGACGAGAGAGATGATGACGATTTAAACGACGTGCATGTGCTCCACTTCCAGCTGTGCCGTCGGCAAAGGGGCATGTCAGAACTTAGTAGTTAAGTGCCTCAGCACAGTGGAATTTTCTAGCACAATGAAGCTTTTCGGCACAGTGAAATTTCCACTATGGTGGAGAACCCTGATGCAGAAAAAGCTCCCGCCATCCCTATGTAAATACGCACACCATTATTGGTCGGTTCTAAATTATTCCTACGTGGCGACTAGCAATTGGTTTGCTAGCCGTATAAAATTTAGAGCAGTTTCCGCCCAAGTCGGAGAACTCCGCGCCCATCTCGGAGTGAACGTGGCGGACTGATCACCCACCAACGACTCCCCGTCATCAACTTTCCCGACGTAGCCCGTGTCCTGCGTGCTCGGTGAATTGTTGTACTCCGTGTTCTGCATGCTCGTTGAATTGTTCACGGACATTTCACCTCGGTTTAAAGAGCTCTCGTTCGGTTGTAACTGAAGCTAACTTTCTGCCTACGCTGTATTCATCGACGATGTAAGTAAAGCAATCTCTTTGTTTAACCGATACGCTTCCATGCCTAATTCTGCTCCATCGGTCAAAAGTACCCACCTGTCGTTTCGGGGCTACTGCCCACAGCCCAGCCTACCACTCGACCACCACATATAGAAGCCCTCTTAACTGAAATTTACATAAGAACTCATTTTCTCTTTGTGCCTAACTCCTCTTATTAAAATCTCATTTGGTATAACTAAAAAGATATCCACACAAATCACCATATTTTCTCACAAACACCACACACTCCTTCCCCACCTCCCCCTGCCAATCAGCCCCCTAAGATTAGGGGATATGTATTAAGCAGGAGAAATTATTTCCTGCCCAGTACAGAAGTATCCTGATTTGATTCCTGCTCCACATTGCAGCAGCTATTGCATGCATTACCATTCAGGCAGCTGAGGGGGTCTAATGGCTCATTGTTTTTCATTCCACATGTGTTAACAACCTTTTTAATAGTCTCCATGTTCCACTAATCAATCTAATCTTTCTTAGGGCAGTTTTGCTGGCTGCTAGCTACTCCTGGTCTCTCCTATTTTGCAGCTCTGGAGACTCTTTGGCTCTTTTCAATAATTATAGATCCACCCATGGGAGACACCAATCTTCATCAACAGCTAGGGTTTGAGCTTTTAGTTAAGCAGGAAAGGGAGGGTGAGTCAGCTGAAGATTAGGCTCAGTCCCTGCTCTATGCAGCCATAATAACTCTGGAAAAAAAATTCTTCATTTTGCATTTCAAAAATAAGATGCGTATTAGAATCCAGGGCATGTTGTGAGCAAGAAAACATGGTAGCAACAACTCTTTTCCTAATCATGCACCAATAATTTTTTACAATGAGAAAGAAACATAAGTATGTAGATTTTTCACCAACTTCAGTCAGAAAAAAAAAAATCTTTGTTAAAGCCTGCTGCTCACTGTAAAACTACAAGAACCTACATCAAAACTATATGACCTATAGTAGAACTGATATTTAGGATTATTACAGATTATACATTACATAAATTTGCACTTCCCCACACCCATCAACGTCATAAAAAAATTGATAACTATAGATGACAAATACCACATGAATCATTTCAATTACAAGGTACAATGTTACTTTTATACAAAAGCACTTCAAGGGGCCATTTTCAAAAGGAACAGGTGACAGCAGCTACCTAATTCCTGTTGAAAATCATGGCAAGGAAGTGCCTAATTGCAATTCATGCCTTTCAACATCTTCCTCTATGGCAAAGGGGTGAATTTACTTGCAGAAGGGTTATTGTGCTTATGAAACACAATAGCAAAGGACTACTGGTCTATCAAAGCACTATAACAAAGCAAGAGAGCAGGCTTTTACTGAATATGAATCCCTTTCATTGATCATTTTAAAGAAAGCTAGCAAATATGTACCCAGATTAGGCCATAAAGTCAGTAAAAAAAAATTAATGATTTTTTAAATGATTTCATAAAGAAAAAACTGAGTAACTTCACCTAATGCTGACGCATAACTTCTCCATTTACATTAGAATTGAAGCATCTGGTTCATTTATTAAGCATTTAGCTTAAACTCTGAAATCCTGGTAAAATTAGAACCTCTCTCAACTATTTAGAGGTTTTTTTGGTTTTTGTTTTTATTTTTTTTTTAAGTAAAACCGAATGTCCTGAATGCAAATTGAAGGCATCTACTCATAGATGTGGGCATTAATTACAAATATGTCCCTAATGAAAGAACAGACCTTCCAGAGCCTGACTGTAGCTTTAATTAATACATTAATTTTCTCATTGCTGCTACCCAAATTCTTTTCTTTACATATACTGTATCATGATCTCAACGATCTCTGTCGAGGCAAATTTTGATTGGTTCTGCTCTACTGAATACATGTTCCAGGTACATATTAGAGTATAAACAGTTTAGAAATTTGAAAGGTACTTTGCTTATATACTAAACACCATCTTTGTTCCTGTTAGTATTCTAGCAGTTTGACATAGGCAGACATACTTCCAAGCACTAAAGAAGCTGTATATCACCATTAATAGATATATTGCAGTAGCATCCAGAGGCCTCTATTCTAAGTGGTGTACAAGTGAAACCACTGGCATTAACCAAGCAAATCTATTCAAAATGGTCCCTGACCATTTAGCTAGACATTCTTGTTTCCAGGAGACTGAAAAACTATTGTTATACTAGAGTTACATATTTCAAACTCTCAGGAATTTTTCTTATCACTGATGACAAGTTCAGAAAACACCCAAGTTCAGTTTCATTATTCCTGCTACTATCCCTCTCCCACTATTGCATCTGTTACTCTAGCTTCAGGGTAACTGCTTTTTGGTACAAGCCTATGCTTTCTACAGTCACCTTGTTCATCTAGGACACATTTTAGTAACCTAGATTTTCCTTTCCCTCCCCCCACCCCCCAAGGGAAAAAACAAAATCAAAAGCAGACACTAGTGTGTTTGAAACAGGTTTGAAACAGTGGAGAAGATGCAGAGCCCCATGTGTTTCCGTGATACACAAGTCCCTCTTCAGTTTCTGCTGTGTGCTTTATATATCAAGGTTATAGATACCATCTGCTTGCTCACAGTGAGAGCACAAACAGTTCTTTTCCCAGCATGCAAATAAAGAGTGATAACTGGGCAGATGCTACATCATCCCACCACCTGGATGGCCTCCTTAGCGCCTGAAGATGTGACAAATGCTATTGTATGTATATTTAAGAGCCACTCAGGGGGAAAAAGGTGTACAGTAGTGTCTATCTTGGGGCACTTCTAGAATTAGCTGAGAAACTCTGCTGTGCTCTATATGTAGAGTTCTACAACTATCCAAATAGTAGAATATCACCAATTCAAGAATGTACCACATAGGTATGACTGTTCCAAGTCAATACTTTCTTATCTGTAGACTATTGGTGGGCCAAGACAAAAAATACCCAACACTGAATCATAGCAAATGAGGGTTGGAAGGAGGACTAAATGACATCAGGAGGTCATCTAGTCCAATTTCCTGCTCAAAGCAGGACCATCCCCAACTATATCATACCAGCTGAAGCTTTGTCTAGCCAGGTCTTAAAAACCTCCTTTCTAGATTACATGTTTCTAGATCAGTGGTTCTCAACCCCAATGAACTTGAGGCACCCCTCATTCCACTTGATTCACACAAGTTATGTAAAGGGCTGCCTTGAATGGCACCCAATTTCAAAAGTTAGTTTATATATTATAGTGCTTACCTTTTTGCATAGGGGGCCAGTAGTGGAGGGGGAGAGGCGAGGGGGTTCTGCCAAGTAGGAACAAACCTGAGTTTGCATTTACTGCTTAATCTCCTCTCACTTTGTGGCAACCTTCAGAGAGGATCTAGTGACACTTTCACAGCACCCTAGTTGAGAAGCACTGTTCTAGATATTACATTTATATACAGCTATGTGCTGTAACAGCCACAGGAAAATGCATGCAATGGTAAATGACTGGAGAGCTAGGAAGACATTCTCTCTAGATCTGAACCTTGATATAAAGGTTGGGACCCAGTGAACCTGTAACGCAGTTAGACGCTATCTCTATCAACATGTATACAGTCATCAATAGAGGACAAAACTAGACTTCCAAAAGGCTTTTGATCTAGTATCCCATGATATCCTTGTGGGAAAACTGGAAGATTGTGGGCTCAGCTGCTCGACAGCTCAGTGGGTGGGAAAATGGCTACTGGGTAGGGCCCAGAGAGTTCTCATGAACGAATCTGTCGTCCTGGTGCGAAGTGGCCAGTGGTGTCCCTCAGGGGTCCGTGCTTGGACCGGTGCTTTTCAACATTTGTATCAACAATTTGGATGAGGGAGTGAAAAGGTCACTGGCCATGTTTGCGGATGACACCAAGTTATGGGGCAGTGTGGTCACACCAGAAGATAGGTTTCAGATACAGGCTGCAGATATGGGTGGACCTGGACAGACTAGAGTCGGGCACACCGGAATTTATGTTGGAGGTTTAACACTTCCAAGTGTAAGGTGCTCCATCTGAGGGCAAACAACCTTTCAACATACATACAGGCTCAGTGGCGATAGCTTGATTTGCACCACAGCCGAAAGGGACCTAGGTGTAATGACTGACCATTGCATGAATATGAGCAGCCAGTGCAATGCAGCGGCCAGCAGGGCAAATAACACGCTGGCATTCATCAACCGATGCATCTAGTGTAAAACTAAGGAAGTGATACTCCCGCTGCGCTCGGCATCGGTGAGAGTACTCGGCACTGGTTGGAGTACTGCGTCCAGTTCTGGGCACCACACTTCAATTAAGACGTGGAAAAACCTGAGAAGGTCCAGAAGAGCCACCCGTATGATCAGGGACTTGCAAGGCAAGCCATACAAGGAAAGGTTGAGGGACCTGGGCTGAAAGAAAAGAAGGTTGAGAGAGGACTTGATAGTGGCTTACCACTATATCAGAGGACTGCATCAAGAGTTTGGTGAACAACTGTTCACTAGGGCACCCCTGGGGATGACCAGGACCAAAGGATACAAACTCCTGGAAGGCCACTTCAGGCTTAATACTAGGAAAAACTCCTTTACAATCAGGGTGTCCAGAGTGTGGAATAAACTCCCTCCAGAGGTGGGGCAGTCACCTACCCTGGCGGTTTTCAAGAGGAAACTGGATAGTCACCATGCTGGGGTCACTTAATCCCAGTTGTCTTCCTGCCTAGAGCGGGGGGGGGGGGGGGGGGGGGCTGGACCCAATGATCTGCAAGGTCCCTTCCCGCCCCTAACAATCTGTGAAATCTATGGAAAGTTAGATAGGTTTAGCATTACTCATTTAGCAAATAACAAAGGGCTCGAACTAGGGTTGAAGTCATTCCAGTTAATGCTTTGCAGAAAGAGCCTGACCTTTATCAAGCTGAAAAGGACCTGAAAAGAAGTCAGTGAGGTCTGTGCACAAATCAGATGCATAAACAAAGCTTTAAAGTAGCAAACAGGAGAAGGGAGAACCTCAAAAAGCATTGGGAAGAAATGGATGTTTGGCATTCCCCCTCCTTACCCCCAAACACTTCTCAGCATAAGATCAATATGGAATTATATCTGTAAACTTAATGACTAACAATACCTGCAAAATCACCAAAAACTCTAATATTAAAAGGTACACTTTTCATTGGTTAAAACCCAATTATTTGAGTCTCCCAAGTATTTCTATTCACATACCCACAGATATCACGAAGATTGAAAAGTACATCTGCTTTACCTCTCAGTATAAAAATCATATCTTGTGTTATGGCAACTGATTCTGATGGGTAATGGCTCAGTAGTAAAAAGGTTAATGTAATTCTTTTTTCCTCCTTGTGCAAAAAAATTACTCAAACTATTCATTGCTGAGGATCTGTAGGTACTGACCTGTCTTCCCAAGCCCAGTACAACTATCATTACGCCAAAATAATGCTCAAGATATGCCCTATTCAGTCATAAAAAATACACAAAAAAAATGCTATTTTTGCCTGATCAAGGGCAAGCCACAGAGGCCCAGAGACTAGGGCTGTGTGAAGCTTCAATCGCCGATTAGATTCAGAGGAGATTCTGCCAGATTTGACAGCCGAATCGGATCAGGAGACCCATTAATCTCTCCGAATCAAATCAGAAGCCTCCGAATTGATACGGAGAGATTCAACAATTCGGCCATAGACACAGCTTTATTTGTTTTTTCTACATACCTCAAGGTACCAGGCGTGGCTCATGAACACTAAGATGGCAGGGCGGATGGAGTGTCCCACAGGAGCGCGGGAGGGGGGGTCCACCGCGAAGTGTGCGGGTGGACCCCAAAAGTGGACCAAAAGTGCTTCCAGGTTTAACACAGAGTGCGCAGGGGCCCCCGGCTCAGTGACTGGTGCCTCCTGGGTCTGGGGTGCCCCTGTGGCCAATCACCAAGCTGAGCAGCGCGGGGGGGGAGGGGGAGGTCCCCCGTACTCTCGGTGGCAGACCCAGAAGCGGACCAGAACTACTTCTGGTCTACTTCTGGGTCCACCACCGAGTGCGTGGGGACCCCCTCCCCCGTGGGATGCTCCATCTGCCCCACCATCTCAGTGTTCATGAGCTGCACCTGGTATGTCGAGGTACATAGAAACAGCATATACAGCTGTGTCCATGGCCAAATTGCCAATTCTCTGAATCAGAATCGAATCTTCAGGTTCAGTTTGGGCCGAATCAAATCAGGACAGTAATCTGAATCACCTAATCAAATCACTGTCCCCTGAATCGGGCCGAATCCGAATCGAATGCTGTCTGCTTTGCACACCCTTACCAGAGACCTTTTTTCCTCCCTTGTTTCCAAGACCAGCCGCTAGAGCTCATTTGCTCTCCAAGACCCTCATCAGCTTTTCAAATCACTTGATCAGTCACTAGGTAAGCTGGCCCCACCTCCCCTTAAAGAGTTATGACAGCCCCTGGCACAAGTTACTTAAGCATGCTTTTAAGCCCACCAGTATTTAAGGCAGGGTTTCAAACTCAGTGAGACCTGCAGGCTGCATCTGGATCCACCGATTAAAGGTATTCAGTTCAACATAAGAAAAATGATAAATGGAGTTTTGCTGGGCAAATTAAGGAAGTGGTCTGAACTAAACCAGAAAAATGTGTCCAGATATTAAACTGACCCAGAATAGCTATTCCATTTAATATACAGTAATACAGGTAGAAAACTAACTTTCATCTACAAAAAATTCTTAGCAAGAACACACACATCAAAACATTTTTCTTTTCATTTTTTTAATCAAAGAAAAGGAAGTATAATTTTTAATGGAAAAATTCTTCCTTAAATATTGCACTAGAATCAATTAAGATAATTCCTCCTCAACATGGTTACTACTTTTGATGGTAACTAAGTGATGTATGAAGCATAGCACTGTTTGAAATCAATTTAATGTCAGAATATGTATGGCAACAGCAGCCTTAAACTTTGAAAATGATGAAGTCCAGCTTCATCTTTCACCCATAGGATTTGTATAGTCTGCTTAATAAAAATTATAAAAACTATATAGATTTCTAGTTATTGTTCAAAAAAATATTCAAATAGATTGATTGAGAGTAAAGGTGATCAGTCAAAAAAACTTCACAAATCAAAGAGTTTTCAAAGTATGTATGCTTTAATCCTGAAGCATTAGGTAGCAGGGCACCTATAAAGTTCAATTTTAAACAACACATAATAGAGCTTATTCTATAAAGAGAAGCAAACATTAGAAGTTACTGAGTCAGGCTCATTTCACCTACTGTCCTGGGAATTTGATTCATTTTAAATCATTGATCCAACAGCTACAAATCAAAGTACACTTGTAAAACTTTCCAATATAATTTAAGCTGCCACAGAAAGTGAAATAATATGCACTAGTTTATGGAAAAGTGTTTTCAAAAGAATCCAAGTCCCATTTTCAAAACGGATTTAGGCACATACTTGCAATTCACATCAACTTCACTGAAAACTTGTACTCTTGGCTTATACTCTTAAATTCCAGACTCACTTTTGAGAATTTTATCAATTTAAATCTAAAGAAATAACCAAAGTGGCAAAGGGATTTAAGACACCTGATGAACTAATTTCAAATCCAAAACAGAAGATTCAGGTTCAGACCCTCAAAGACATGGAAACTCAACCCATCTCAGTAGTATCCAACATCAGAAGAGATCCGATTGCACAAGTTATTCAGGACAGAAAAATGCCCTTATATATACCAGGGTTTTTGGTTATAGCTGTGTTGATCTAAGGACATAGGCAGGCAAGGTCCTTTTGGTAGATGTGGTATCTTTTATTAGACCAACTGAGTAGTTGGAAAAAAGTTCTTTGCAAGCTTTCAGGCGCAATCACCCTTCTTTAGGCATAGGGAGATTCTGCTGTTGTTCTGAGATCGCCAAGGAATGAAAGTGCGACAGGAAGCCAGTGAAAATGTAAATTGGAGGAAATTAGGAAAACAATGGGTAGAGAAGGGAGAGAATGAGAGGGAAAATGGGTGAAGAAATGCTAAAAGTAAGCAAGAGAGACTCTACTGTAGCAATGAGTTATCCAGGGTAGAAAAGAGGCAGTCTGTGAAAAAGTAAATAGCTGGAAATTAGGGAAAAAAAGAGTAGAGAAAGAGGGAAGAAAAGGAAAGAGGGGGGGAAAGGTTAATGGCGAGTTCAAGCAGGTACCAGGTGAATCAGATGTCAGGCAGGTTGCAATGTGACAAAGTGTGATGTCCGCATTGCCTCTGTGAAGTATAAAGCACTTGCATGCTCCTTCCCCCTACACACCAAAGCCCAGAAAGTAGATAGCATAGCCAATTTAGTTCAGTCCTAATCATATGCCCAGAAGAATGTCTGCCTCTGGAATGCTTTTTAGAATGTGCTCAGGGCTGTGTTGAACTGGGTGCACTGCCCGAGTCCCAAGCTTTTGTGCCTGCGGAGTATGAGCAAATAGACAGGGTCCAATTCTTGGCAGTGGTCTCCAACTTGCCATGAAAGCAAGGCAGACAAGCCCTGTATGGTCAAAAAAAGTTCATACACATTGCATCTTACAGGACCAGATCTGTAAAGATGTGCAAGATATCCCATACATCTTTAAACATCTGGGCCTTACTGAGGGGCGATTTCATAACAGTCTACAAATACAAAAAAGGAGGATGTGCGAGAAGTTAATGTTTGAATGCACAAAGGACAAGAAATAATGGATTTATATTACAACAACAGGAGATTTTGGCGGGATATTAAGAAGAAATTCCTAACTATGAGAGTGAATAAATACTGGAATAAATGGCCTAATAAGGTTGTAGAATCTTTGGCACTGGAAGCTTAAGTGAAGATTAGCAAATATTTGTCTGTCATCATTTAAAAAGGGATGATCCTGGCTTGAGCAGGGGGATGCACTAGATCAGGGGTTTTCAACCTTTTTTTAAAGGAGTGTACCCCTTTTGGTGGTGGCAGCCAGATGTGGGGTGGGGGAGGGGCAGTGGTGGCCAGACACAGAGCAGGCAGATGTTTGCATGTGGCACAGGGCACTGCACCTTCTTGAGGTCCCTTTCTGTACTAGATCATTGGTAAGTAGTGCTGAAAGGGACCTTAGGAAGGTCTTTTAGTCCTTGATTAAACCATCCCACTCAAGTGTCTGTCCAACCTACTCTGGAAAACTTCCTAAGTAGTGATCCTACAACTTCTCTAGGTAGCCTGTTCCAATGTTTGACCATATTCATAGTCAGAAAGTTCCTTCTAACCTCCAACCAGAATTTTCCCTGCTGTCACTTGAGGCCATTGCTTGTATTCCTGTTCCCTACAACCACAGAGAAAAGCTCATCTCCATCCCCTCTAGAATTGCCCTTCTATTATTTTAAGATTGTTATCAAAATCCCTCTTAGTCTTCCCTTCTCCAGGCTAAGTAACCCTAGTTTTTTCAGCCTTTCCTCATAAACCAGGCTTCAAAGTCCCCTAATTATTTTTGCTGCCCTACACCAGACTCTTCCCAAACTGTCCACATACTTCTTGAAGGGTGGAGCCCAAACCTGGACATGATACTGCAGGTAAGGTCTCACTAGGGCTTAACAGAGGGAGAATCATCTCCCTAGATCTGTAAGTGGCACTCCTATTAATACAACTCAGGATGCTGGTGGCCTTTCTTGTAATAAGGGAACACTGTTGACTCATATGCAGCTTATGGTGTACTATCACCTCCAGGTCCTTCTCTGCAGTACTGCCTAGACCAGTGGTGGGCAAAATGTGGCCCAGGGGCCAGATGTGCCCCGCCAGGCCATTCTATTCAGCCTGCAGGGCCCCTAAAAAACATAGAAAATGAATATTAATCTGCCCTGGGCTGCCTGTCAGACAGCCCTTGATGGCTTTCTGAAACTCAGTAAGCGGCCCTCTGCCCAAAATAATTGCCCACCCCTGGCCTAGATGCTCATTCTCCAGTCTGTATTTATGCATCTGGTCATTCTACTCCAACTGCAGGGCTTTGCACTTGACCTTGTTGTGCCATCTCATTGATTATGAATAATTTATTCAGGGGCATGAACTAGATGTCTTTCCTTCCAGCCCTACTGTTGTATGATTCTAGAATTATATACCATTAAATATTTTGGTGTAATCAAATGCAAACGATAGCTCCGATTTGGTCTCGATTCAAAAACCTTAGCTTAAAACCACATTGGATCTTCACAAGAAACAAGTACACATTTAAATACCCTATATCACAAAACGGAAGACACAGTCATTGCACTGAGTTTAAAACTTTAATATCATATTTGTATTAAAATATAACCTACTCATTGATGAGAGATGCAACTGTTTCTAAGGGTTTAGCTACTAGCGCTTTGCATATAAAATATTCTTCCCTAGCATAAACCATCTCCTAGTAAGGAATGCTGCTTTCTTTTTAGATGCCTGGAGGCTTCAATTCTAATGATAATAGCTAAAGTTAAAGATAATGGTTTTCTTGCTATTAGTCTGGTTCCATCTGTCCTAAAAAACAGCAGTGGTTATTGAATAAGCCATCTGGAAATCAAATGACCTTTCCAATTATCACCTAATCTTGAAGTCGCAGGTTTCCGAAATGATTTTGGCAGACTTTGTAGCTACACCACTACATTCTTACCTTCGGATCCAAGACTTGTACTATCCTTCTTTTTCGGTCGCCCAAAAGGCAAACTTCCTATTGCATGTATTAAAAAGCAGCATGGCTAAACACTTAGCCCTCTCAGTACCTTGGATGGGTTATCACAGAAAATTTCTTCCCTCCCCCAGATCACAGTATTCAGAAGCCCATCGCTGTTTTGCTCTCCTTAGCATTGATAATAATCTACCTATTCTCATTGCCACTCAGATTTATTCATTCTGTAGATTGATCATTCCCCTTAATTATGCATAATATTTACATTTCTAGTCACAGCTTTTAAAGTCCATTTAGTTCTCCATTCTTGTTTAAATTTTGAGCCTCCCCCTCTGATTTTCTAGTGATAACTGACATTTTTGTATTCATCAGCTTCTCACTTATGTCACTTGCCCTAATTCAAGATTGTCCCTTGGCATAAAACAACTTTTTAGGGGTAGCCTGTAAAGCTACTGCATTTATTGCACTCAAGGACTCCTAAAAGAAAGCCCCTTCTGTGACAATCTAGACAACTGATAAACAAAGTATATGACGATACATGGGTTTTTACTCCATTTTAAAGCACACAGTCACCTGTGCACTCACTCGCACAGTTTTTATATGTTTTGTGCCCTTTTGCCAGAACTTGTCCCCTTTTGTCCATTTAGAAACTCCACCTAGTACTGACAAGGGTATAGGTGACACCTGCCTGGAGCAACGCTAACAAAAAGCAACAGGGGTGGATTCAGAGGGGATGCAATATCACAGTCACACCCCACTTTTGGACCATGTCAGGGGAGCAGCAGCTGGAAATGTTTTTAAGTCCATCAAGCAGGTAAGAATTCCCTCCTGTTTCCCTTCCCCTCCAGGTTCAGTAGGACATTCTCTCCCCCACCCACTGCTGGTGCTGTCCCCCAAGCCACTACAAACAGGCAGCGCAGGGAGCCAGGCTCAGCTGAGGACAGCAGCAGCAGCAGATGGGTTCTCCATTCCTGCCCGTGCTGGTGGGCTGGCCAAAAATGTGCAGGGAAACCAGGCAGAAAGGGAAACCACCTGCCACTGCCCCTGTCCTTGACTGAGTTCACTTCCTTGTGCGATGGGCTTACAGGGGGAAAGGGGGGAGAGGAGCTGTACTGCTGGGCACAGATGATGTGAAGGGGGGGGCAGTATTTCCCTTGAAGGGCTGGTCACTGCTCCCACACTCCTTTTACAAAGTCCTGGATCGGCTTATGAGAGCAAAAAGCTGCTTACCAGCAACATTTCCCACAGGGAATATTTTCCTACAAGGCATGCAGTCAACCACTTGAAAAGCAGAGTACCTCCCATCTAACAGGCATTAATCTTTATTACTGACAAGTTATAACAACAGTTCTTTTTCCTCCCTCTTTAAATCAATCTGTTGCCCAGTAGAGAAAATAAAACTTCTTCTGGAAGTCTAGGGAAATCATGGAGGATCAGGTATTCTCTGAAAAGTTGCTGTGTAATAAGGGTGAGGGTAAGGCAATTTATACTCGCTGAAAATCTGGACCATAGTTCTTAACAAGAGTGGATATGGACTTTAATTCCTTATTCAGGTTACATTGTAAGCAGTTTATATTATTAATAGTTTAGATAAATTAGTTGCCTGCTACAAGACTTTGGAATACATTTTTGCCTTTCCCCCCCCTTTTCCATCTCTCTCTCTCTCTCCTACAGCATGTTGGAGACCTGTAGTACAGGCAGGTAAGGCTTCTCTTGCATACATTCACAAATAAAACATATCATACATAAACATGAAAAATTCCCTATTCCAAGGTAGAAAACAACCCCTCCTCCTCCCCCCCAAACACAAGCATGCTAAACTCTGCAATTGTGTTCCTTGAAGTGAAAACTACAACAGTGCACTGCAAAATCTAATACAGGCAGTTATAGCATCCCCATTTTTCCTTCTCTTGCCCCTGCTTCTTTAACTGAAATAGATCTAGCTAAGTTAGTTCTCTCTAAAGCCTATGCAAGTTATCAGTCAGGCATCTTCAATCAAGTTTTGGAGCTCTGCTGCTTGGAAAGGGGAGAAGAGGCAGAGAGAGACCAGATCCAGCCTCAATTCAAATTATATAAAAAAAAAAAAAAAAAAAAAAAATAGGTGCACCAGGCCCTCTGTTATAGATGACAGTATGCTTTAAGATGCTTAAGGGCAAAACACAATGGCATTTGCTTGCATTTCCTTAGCCAAAGTCTGGTTAAGAGAAGAAGAGGCAAAGGAAATGATCTGGCTAGAGGACCTTGCAAGGTGAAAGTCATTTCAGAAAATTCAAGAAAGATGGCATGGAAAAACACAAAACAAACAAACAAACCAACCAACAAACCTCCCCCCAAATCGCTAAGGTTACTTAAAGTACATTTAGTGGACAGACGAGACTAATTTTAGACAAGAGACAGCTTTATATACGAGATAAGAATAGGCATATGATTATTAACAAGAGTAACACTAGTTATCCGTGTTTTTGTTTTTGTTTTTTTGCTTTTTTTTTAACCTTATTTAGTCAACTTTTTTATATTTTAGACAAGTGAAAGTATAAAAATCTGGGTTCATCTTGGAATCTTTGTTCTTCAACACTGAACTACAGTTCTTGCTGGCTAGCTCACCTGCAAATGAACCAAGATAAGTTTCAAACTAAGTTATGAAGGACGTCTTATGTGAAAAGTCCTTTTCCCCAACAGGCTGGCCACCTGTGAGAGGCTTTTAAGGCTTTAGCACTTAGACAAATTAATTTTCAAATTCTCTCAAATGTTAACAAAATGGTTATTTCTTTGAATGTGCACTTTATAAATGATTAAACATTTGCCTGATATGCCTTATCTGTACTATTTAGTCATTTATGTTTCCATATTTCATTATTAGATTTGCTATTAAAATTTATCTACTTTTATGTTTATGAGTGTTTAATTTTGATGAGACTAGCTCTTTAAACCTTTCTTCATCCTTGGCATATTACTTGGAGGTCAACACTGTCCACTTAGTTTTGCCCCAGAAGGCCATTCTAACTGCTCTATTCCCTCACTCTTACTGCTTAATTTGGACATCTTGTCTTCTGAAACATGCGTCAGCCAAACCAAATGTAGCCCTAGCCTGCTTACTCTGGAAGCACACAGGAAGTATTTAGGTAAAAGATTATGGCTATAAAAAAAAAAAAAAAAAAAAGCTCATGGCGAGAGAATGGAGAGAAGTGGGGAAAGGGGAGCACAAAACAGGTGTAAAACAGAGCATACTTCAACAGTACTGCAGCAAATTCTAGCTGCCAAGCTCAACTACAGCACTTTTTTGGCTTTGTGCCTCTTTTCCAATAAATAAGACGGCTTTAATTTTGCTATTGTCAAGAAGCCTCTATAAACAGATCATTTTATTTTTAGCAATGCTTTGAACTGACATCAAAATTTAAACAGTGCCCAATGAGTGGCACTGTCTCAAGATAATAACCATGATAGCATTTGTTTTGCACTCAATATATGGATTGCTTAGCCAAGCTTTGCCCTTTAGATGATCATACCTAAATATATTTAGAAGACGTATAATGCCATCAAATGCATTGCCTAACAAAATTTATTTGCAATAGCTGTACAGGAGGAGGAGGCTGAAAGATGGGGCTTTCTTTCAGGCACTTATTCAATAACATACCATTTTCAGAGTGTTCAGATATTACAAAGCAATTATATTCTTCTCATATAGAGATAAGGGAGCTTAGAGAGCCAACTTGATCAGTATTCCATGTTATAAAGATGTTATTGCCCCAATGCTTTCTTTATAAACAACCAACACCCCTGAAAATGCATTTAAGCACTTAACTCTTCCCTTCATTCACCATAACTTTACCGAACCCATTTCAAAATTACCTTCAGTTTATGAAAGGGCTTGGAAAAACAGTGCAGTATGCAGGGTTCCACAGGAGTGTGTGAACTAACTCAACATTTTAGACTTAAGGCACCCCTTGAAAAATGCCAGGCCTCAACTTTCATTGGTTTTTTTGACTATAGAAAAATAATAGAGCAATTCTTCTGTTGCAAAGAACCAAGACAGACCACAACAAGTCTTTTGGCATTATAGAATCCCATTTGAAATCTCTGGGTTTGATCTTGTGAATCATGTGTGGGTGTTTGCACACCTAGCAGTGCTAATATTGTGAATTACCCATAACATTCTCACAGCATGGGGTAGAGAATCACTGAACTAACCTTTTAGCTAGGTTAAAAACCTGTGCAAGTTGATATTTGTAATTAAGCTGCTATTCACTATGGAATAATTACTTGTCTGTGCTAAACACATGGAAGTGTTTATATGGCAAGATGCTGTTAATGAAAGGATGTTTTGTTTATTTAAAAGATAGCTGGGAACACCAAAAAGTTTCCGAATACATAGTGCTCAGGGTTTCAGCCTTACAAACATACAAACGTTATTTTGTCCATGCAGGTAAAATCTCATATCAACTCTAAAAGTTTACCTAATAGAGCTAAAATACTATACTTTTAGCATATTTCCAAATATTCAACTACTTTATAATTGTTAATCAAGTAACTACCAGGTTAAACCTCTTATCTCATGCTTGTACTGATGCAATTGCTTTTTTTAAACGTAAAGAAAGGAGAACAATGGGAAGGGAATGGATCTAGGTTCTGTGTCCATGCAAAGACCACAGTTGAAAAAGGGGAAAGGTGAGATGACAGTGCAACACCCACACACACTTGGGGCCGTGTGTGGTAAAGTGTGACCTTTCAGTTGTTGTATATTGGGGGGGGGGGGTGTTTGGGATTGGAAGAGGACCACTTCCCTCCACCCTCATTGCACCTAGACCAGTTTAGCGACTCTGGAGCAAAACCAAGAGCACTGACCACCTTTGAATTGATTGGTCTGCATTAGCAGTATTCAAATGATGCTGTTTCTTGATTGGGACCCTGTAATGATTTTAGAATAGTTATTTAAGGTTCAGACCTCCTGAGCTGGGGGCTCTTTTGTTCTGGGGCTGTTGAGAGTTGCACCACTGAATTGGGAGACAGAAAACCTGCTCCCCACCACCTCTTCACAGGAGAGGCAAGCAAAAGCTATGTGACAGGAAAGACTCAGGTATAGGGAGAAAGTTTGTCTTAGGGCTTGAAACCCCTACTCTCTCTCTCTCCCTCTCTCTCTCTCTCTCTCTCTATTTCCTCTCTTGTTTTTTCTGGGTTTTGAATGGGATGATGATGGTGTGTTACTGGGGGCGGTGTCAATCCCTGCAGCACACTAGCCAAGGCTGAAGTCTGGCAGTTTTGCTGGCATGCTCTGGGCAAGGGTTGAGAGCCTGGCACGTTTTAGATGCTGTTGCACTGTCTTTTGGGTTCAGCATAGCTGTGTTGCTGAACCCCAGCTGTGTGGCTTGCTGGCAATTCTGGCCAGCTGCAGGCATAAGCCTGGGCCCTTTTCACTGTTTCACACCTGGTGCATTTCAGCCCACCTGTGAGAGGCTGAACCCCAGACACATATGTTTGGCTGACAGATTTGGGCCAGGGTGAAGCCCTGGTACTTCTTGTTGTTTATTCAGGCCTCAGTGCAGTATAGGCCTGGCCGGCTTTTTGCCAACCAGTCCCAGCCCAGCAAAATAGGCCTGGGCCTCCTTTTGTCCCTTTTGCAGTTTATGCCCCAACCAAGCAGTGTGGCTGGTTGTAGTTCAGGCCCAAGCCAAGATAGGCCTGGCTGCTTTTTCATTGTTTCATAGCTTTTAGGTCTAAGCATAATAGTGCAGCTGAGACCAAATATCCAGGCTGCAGCCAAATAGGCCTGGCACTTGTTTGTTATATGTTCAGGCCTTGGTGCAGGACAGTCCTGAGTCCCCCCCCAGCATATACACACCTTTTATTGTTTTACAGCTGTTGTTTCAGCCTAGCTGTGTTGTTGATCACTGTTGTAAGTTTGCTGCATGTTTGGGCCTGGCACATGTTGCTGCTTTTGTAGCTCTTTGTCCTGACCAAGCAATGTGGTTGGCACTGGCTGCAGTTCAGGCTCTTTTGCTGGCTTTTCTATGAGTTCTCTTGCAGTCTGCTGCCCCAGCAGAGCTGGGATTAGAACAAGAAACCTTGGGGTGCAATATGCTGACAAAAACTGCGGTTAACCCCTCAAAGCCACTACGTGGAAGTGGAGATTGGTATTACAGCTTCACACGGAGCAATGAGGCCCCTTGCAACACAGAAGGACCTACGCTCTCTAGCAGTTCCCTGTGGCACAGCAAACCCATGGAGCAGCTCATAGAACTCTCTAGCAATGGGCTGGAGAGGGGGGCCCACACCAAAGGGCAGGTATAGGGATTCAGGCCCCCAGAACTACCTGTTGGGGAGCCCCAAGTCCCAAACTGCCTGGATATGGGTAACACATCCCCAAGAGGGTGCCACCTATAGACCTTGTTTTGTAGTTAATAGTGCTTTAAAATAATAGTGTTTATTTTTGTTTTTGTAATAAATTTGGGTTTTGTGTTTACACTGCTTATGAGGATAGGATTGTTGGTTTTATTGGACGCCTTAGTGATTCATTTAATGTTTCCCTTGTTGCTGCTGACAGGTGCTCAGCAGAAGGGTTACAACAGCATGGGTAGACATTCTATAGTAGTTTATTTCAGCCAGCTTGATTACAAATAACTGGTCTGAAAGACACTGTTTAAGCATGTTTAAATAAAGTACAAATCCACCAGGGACAGTGAATATTTATTTGGACAGTCTTTTCTGTTTCATCTTCACTACTCTTATTACTAAAATAGACAGATTAAAATTAGAACAGAAATACCAATTAGGAAGATGAGCATAGTAGAAGTGACAGTCTCTAGAAGATTATATGCCCTGAACAGATTGTTGTAAGACTGCTAACTGTTTGGTTAGCTGTGACTGATTTTTGTAGAACTAATGAGGTGAACAAAGTGTATTTCAGAATATTTGGATGTCACATGGTACATCTGACCTTTTCAAGAAGTGACAGAAAAATGCACTGTCTTCATGGTGCAGTTTTATTAAACAGATACAAATTTTCTTTAAACACTATTAAGGAAAATAGGATATGGAGGAAGAACAGGGAGAGCGTGATCAAACACCTTTGTGCCCACCTCCACTTGATGATCATCAGTTCTTGCGCCGCCTTCGCACAGGCAGCTGGTCTTGTGTGCCAAGGAGCCTTGTGTAGGCCCCAGAGGGTCCCTCGATCACCTTCGGAGCGGCCCCCAAACTCGCCTGCCACGACTTCGGATGGATCTTCAGTGAAGGGGGTCTCCTTTGAGGGCGCCTCCAGAGTTGTCACGTACCTTGGCAGATATCTGCGGGGCTCCAACCTCCCCTGCACCCTGGCTGTGCGCCACCCTTCAAGACAGGCCTCAGGATCTCTTTGTGGCCAATCCTTGGATGATGATCTCCTCGTCATCTATGTACCCTTCGTCGTGGAAGAACGTCTGAGGTTCTACCTGGGTCTCGGAGGTTCGAGGCATTCTCTCATTGCTCCAGACATTCCAGAAGGATGCTGCTGATTGCCACCACGTTCACAACATACCCACAATCCTGTCAGGGTCCCTGGTCTCCCGGAACCCGTTGGGAAGTGCCAGGTAAACCCGCGCTGGGCGGGGAAAGAAAACAGAACAAGAAGGAAAGAAAGCCAAAGAGACTGCACCAACAGCACAAAATAAGCACTGCGGTGAAGATCCTTAAGCCAGGACAAAAGACAACCAAGAGGGGAAAAACAATGAGGGGGAAAAACAATAGGGGAAAGAAG